>NW_012123376.1:10091124-10126607 GCF_000951035.1 Colobus angolensis palliatus
TTCTTCTTTTTTTGTGGTTGTTTGTTTGTTTGTTTGTTTGTTTTTAAATTGAGACAGGTTTTAGTTCTGCCACCCAGACTGGAGTGTAGTGGTATAACCATGACTCACTGCAGGTTGACCTCTCTTGACTCACTCAAACTCAAGAGATTCTCCCACCTCAGTCTCCTAAGTAGCTGGGACTATAGGCACATGCCACCATGCCCAGCTAATTTTTGTCTTTATTGTAGAGATGAGGCTTGGCCTGTTGCCCAGGCTGGTCTTGAAGTCCTGGACTCAAGTAATCCTTCAACCTCTGCCTCCCAAAGTGCCCACCTCGCTTTTCTGAGCCTTAGTTATCTTTCTTGAAAACTGCTCACGCCTTTTGACCCAAACTTTAGGATTGTAATATGAGTCAAGATGTCAAAAAATTGGGATACTAGACAAAATTCTTTATGTGCTACATGTGAGATGTATTATTCTGATCATCATCTTCATTACCAATCTCATAGTATTAGCAGGATTGTTGCAGTGGTACATATAAAGGACTTAAGGTACTGTCTATCAATCAGGGAGTCCTTAAAAGTGCAGATCTTATTAAAACCTATTTACTATAACAGGGTTGAATGTTTAATCTTCTCTTTTCACTTATTACATGTTTCTTAACATGATTTAGGTCAAACTATTCTCCTATTTTTTAGAATAGAGTTGTCTATAACTCCTGTATGGAGTCTTAATTTTAACATTAATTGTACCTCCAAAAGATCCTTTCTTCTATTTATCTGAATTATTACCACTAGCATCCTAGTTGGTGTAAGCTAGCAACTTATTTTTTCCTGAATTTCTATAACACTGTTAGGTTTGATTTACCTCTTTCCACACCTTGCTCTTTCTAAAGAGTGATCTTGAAGCAGACCATTGTATCATGTTGGTAACTGCTATGTACAGTTGCGCAGTTCAAACACTGAAATAAATATAACATCTCTAATGGTGGCATGGCTGAAATCCAGCTTGCTTCCGTCTGACCAATCCATATGCCTTCCACCTCCCTCCGGAGAGTATCTCTTCCCATACAGAGAGAGGCCATGTGGTCCCAAGCCTTTTTGCCTATAGGACTGTGTCCCACCAAAATTTGAAACTTAAATATTTTCACAAAATCCCATATAGGGTTGTGGTTCCGCATGTAGCTTTTTGTGGAACACCTTCCATTGCTGTCCATCATACTTAATATGGAACTTGAAGAATTAGCAGAGCCGGCAAGGTCATGCACAGATTGTCTCTAAGACCCACCCTCATCTGAGACCACTTTCTCTCTCATACTCTCAGCTGCAACCATGTTTACTCACTTTCTTTCAGCTCCCTCAAAACCTCAGTCATTGTACAAAACTTTTGTGTATATACTCTCCTCTAATTATAATGCTTATCCCTATGCCCTATTATATAATCTAACTCCCATGCATCCTTTAGACCACAGGTTAAATGTCACTCCCAACAGCTTTCCCTATACACCACTCCTTCTCCAGGAAGAATTAGATCTCCCTGTTCAGATTCTGTGTTTTTGAACACTGATGAGGGTACCAATATCTGTCTTTCTGTCATCTTGTCTGTCTTTCTTACCAAATCATATGCTGTAAAAGGAAGAGAGTGCTTGTCTTCAACTCATAACTACATCTTCATCACCTTGTAAATTAATAAATAAAACATGAAGGGATGAAACGAATGAACTTCATAATACTGTTTAACTCACATTGAAATTCATGATTTTGCTAGTTTGCTGTTTTAGGAGTCTTGTCATAAACCTAAATATTAAAAATGACATTAAAATCGTATTGCTGCAAGCAACATTGATACTTGGTTCTTTACCAGTATTGCTTTTACAGACCACTAAGGCCTTCAGGCATTTCTGAGATTTATAAGAGCCTTAAATCATTACCTCCCAGCCTTCTTGGCAGGCAAATGTGTGCTGCCAGGACTACTTTCCCAGACTGTCTGTGCTTTCCAAAGAGCTCAAGGCAGCTACAAGTGTTATAAACAATACTTGGTCCCTGAAGCCCGCCTGTGGTATTGCTGCCTCTTCACTGACCTTCATAACAATGTCATACCAGAGCTTTGTGCTGGTGGATTTGTCTTCCATAACACCATTGGGTAGGTAGGATAAAATAATAAATAATAATAATAGTTACTGAAAATGATCAACAAGATAGAGCAACTAAAGGGCTCAATGGCTATATGAAGCACAATCAGTAACATACCCTAGGAGTCTATCTAGGAAAATGAATGCATGTTAAATGTGTTATGCTTTCATAGGGGATTTTTTTTTCTTTTCTTATCTGCTTCTCTTTTTCTTTTGTTTTCCTTTTTTTCTTTCTACTCCCCTAACAGTTTTCTTTTCTTTCCTTCAGATATTTTTTCCATTAATTCTCCAAGTTATGATTTCTAATTTTTGGTCTTGCTGTTGGTCACCAGCACCTCACATACAAATCCAAACATATGAGAGAAAAGATCAGAGCTGTATTGGTCGAAGTGAGGTAGGGAACTAGAATTGCTCAGTGTCCCCATTTTTTTATGTAGACCTTGGGTAAATTCTGTTGGACTCCAAGAAATTTAAATAATGCAATTTTAAAACAATATCCAGGACCAAAGAAATATTTGTTTGTTTGTTTTCTCGATCTGGCACACAAGACATGGGTGAAATGAATACATAGAAATGGACTTGTGTAACAGGCTTACTCATGATAGTAGGGACCATATTCCCATACACTGGCTTTTACATTCTTTGGCTGTCTTTTTTAATGTTGGCCTCTTTGAGGTTCTTGGCAGAAAGAAGATAACTTTTCAAAATGCCTTTTAAATCAAAACAACACTTCAGAATTTTATTTTTAATATAAATTTATTATTTCATCTCTTCTCTTTTGTTAGGACTTACTCCTTATTTGTTTTAAACTTTAGCCTTTGTATTTTGCACTATTTCTAGGTGCCTTATATTTAGTCTTATATTTGATTATTTTACAGTTAATTTGTGTTTAGTTTGTGTTTTGCATTTGGGTAGTTTTAGAAAATAATAAGACAGAACAGAACAAAATTAACATATTGCCACATAATGAACTAGGAGAGAAAAATTATATATAGCCAAACAGTTTTCAATAATTCACAGGTGCCAAAATTATACAGGTTTCTGGGACTCAGTTTTCATATTCTCCAGTTGCATAAAATTTAATTAGAAAATAAAAACCAATTCAAGTAAACCCAAACTAGGTTGTAAAATGATAGCAAATTCTCAAATGATAAGTTAAACTAACTGGTAGAAAGTAGAATTAATATATATTCTTTTAAATGGTTATACTGTTTATTATTCCCCTAACTTGCTAGGTTTGTTCACTTTTGTTTGTATTTTGCATACATTTTTGTTTTTCTTTAAGCCTAAAGTGCCTTTACTGTGTGTTTTTTGTTGGCAGTCTTTTTGTCTTAAAACAGTTTTAGGTTCATAGCAAAAGTTGAGTAGAAGGTAAAAAGATTTCTCAGATATTCCTGCCCCAACATGCATACAGCCTCTACGACCTCCAATATTCACACCAGAGTTGTACTTTTGTGTTATGTGTGTGTGTGTGTGTATATTTATATAAAACCTATTTGGCATACTATTATCATCTCCGTCATTTGCATTAGGGCTCATGTTGCACATTCTACAGATATTGACAAACATTTGCACAATTTGTTGGCAGTCTTGCATGTGCTTCTTAAAGTCATCTGAATTCTACCAGAAAACTTACTCAGTCAACTCTCTTAATTTATACAGTATTATCCCATGGTTTTGAAATTATTTTGTTATAGATTTTTCTTCCCTAGTAGGATGTCAGTAAATCAGGAAAGGGGCTATTCCTTATACTTTTTCATAGGTCCAGCATTTATCAAAGTGTCTTGTGAATAATAGAAACCCTAATAATGTTACTGAAAGAATGTAACCTGGAAACACAATGCATACTATGCTGCCCCACCACGACTTTTTTTTTCTTTTTGGGCCATTTTATTGGAGTCCCTTGATGAATGCTGTTTAAACAACAAACAAACAAATTCAGTCCAGGACAGGGTGTGTCATCATTAACAATTTCTTGTTTTTAATATAAACAAATGATTTATCTCCTAACAGTGCAATGAGGACACCAATATGGAAGGACCATGACTTGAAAAAAAAATCACAGATGAGTGTTAAAATTACTCAGAGCAACTTGTTCCACCAATCATAGGATAGTAGGTGAAAAAGGACAGAAGAAGGCAACACAAAACTATGCACTGAAAAGACTTTCCAGTGATTTCTCATGAGAGTGTACTTTGAGAGCAAACAGGCTTATTGCAATCAGGAACTGAGAGGTTTTCAGGCTGGAGGATTCTGACCTAAGGTGAGCCCAAGTAACAGAATTGCAAACAGTGACAAGCTCTGCAAATAGCAGCTGCAAATCAAAGAACAATCTCCATCTGTGCACAGTGTGGAAGGGACTAGAGGTTACAGATTGGTCTTTTCCGCTTCACCCACACACACAAATAGTAATCACTGACAGTAATGTCGTCTTTGAATAGGAAGGACGCAGGGAAGATTCATTCATTTGTGTATTTGTGTATTTGTTTATATCTTGTGTACTTACTGTGAGGCAGTTTTATCAAGAATGATCCAATGTAATAAATTTCATACCTAAAAGTTTAAATAAGATTATTTATTTGGTTAGAATAAATTTCTGTAGCTGATTTTGACCTCTAATAAAGACATTTTAATCTGATCCTTTTCAAAGTGGTAACTGCCATCGGAATATATGTCCAATAGCACATTACAATTATATTGCTATATTTTTTTTAACAGTAGGATGTTGGATCAAAATAATCATCTCTGGGGAATGCTCCCGACATGTAACTTGTGTTATTCATTGCCTCCTCTGAGAGTGTGAGGAAAGCTAATTCAATCTCTGGAAGGATAGACTGACTCAGATGCAATTCACATTCAGAGTGCCTCTAAAAAGAAGATAATGAAACTGTCTGTATGATATCCAAGCATTTTCAGTGCCTGAAAAATAAAAGTATTTAGATATTCTTAATGAGTTGGCACTCTCCCTTCTTTTTGAAAATATTAGAGGAAAAAAAAAGTAAAAGATCAATTTCAGGAAAGTGATTATTCAGAATTGAAATTAGTTTTACTCAGATTCAGTACAAAGTTTCCATTAGGTATTTCTCACTTGTGAGGAAGCTGGAAAGGAGAAAACAGCACAACTCACTTCAAATTTGATTTTGGCTTCCATCTCTGCACAAGTGAATTAAATAGTTAAATATTTTATTTCTTATAAGCAGAATATGTAACAAGAAGCAATTCATCTCGTCATCATCAGGCATTATGTACTATTTTTATTATTTTTACTTTCCTTGAGATGGGGTGTAGATTCTTTAAGAGGCACAGAAATAATAGGACAAGTATATATATTAAATTTATTAAGTATCAACTTACACAATCACAAGGTCCCACAATAGGCTGTCTGCAAGCTGAGGAGCAAGGAGAGCCAGTCCAAGTCTCAAAACTGAAGAACTTGGAGTACGAGGTTCAAGGGGAGGGAGCATCCAGTGTGGGAGAAAGATGTAGGCTGGAAAGCTAGTCCCATTTTCACATTTTTCTGCCTGCTTTATATTCACTGGAAGCTGATTAGACTGTGCCAACTAGATTAAGTATGGATCTGCCTTCCTCAGCCCATTGACTCAAATGTTAATCTCTTTTGGCAACACCCACACAGACACACCCAGGATTAATACTTTGTATCCCTCAATCCAATCAAGTTGACACTCAGTATTACCCATCACACAGGATCTTACTCTTTCACTGAGATTGGAGTGCAGTGGCATGATCTTGGCTCGTTGCAACCTCTGCCTCTCATGCTCAACCTCCTGCCTCAGCCTCCTGGGTAGCTGGGACCACAGGTACCCACTATCCCACCTGGCTACTTTTTTTTTTTTTTTTTTTTGTAGAGATGGGGCTTTGCAGTGTTTCTTGGGCTGGTCTCAAACTCCTGAGCTATCCACCTGCTTCAGCCTCCCAAAGTGCTGAGATTACAGGCATGAGCCAATGCACCTGGCCCACTATAAACTATTCACTTTGGTAGTCACTAAAGATAAAGAGACATGAATAAGCCAACAACCTTGTCCTTGTAGAGATCACAGCCTCTCTTGTCTGCAGAGGTCACAGAAAACTGATGTATTAGCAAATAAGTACAGTGAATTGAGAAATACTTTCATGCACAAATATCCTGTGTTCTGGGGCCACAGAATAGGCATCCAATATTTTGCGTAGTTGGAAAAATATGAAGTTTGAATAAATAAGGCTTTGCAGAGGAAGCAATATTAGACACCATTTGAAAGATGAATAGGAATTGCCATGGCTGAAAAGGAGGCCAAAAGGAAGGGCATTGGGGATATGACTCAAAAGCAAAAAGGAACATTACTCATGCTCAATGCATGTATTTCCTAAAATCTAAAGCTTAGATCATAATAATGAACTTTGCCAGTAAATGGATTATTGAGACACGTGAAATTTTTGTTTTTAAATAATATATTGCTCCCTGAAGGTTTTGAAAATACAAGCTTCCTTTCCCCTTGAACATAGAGGCATAATGAATAGTGGAAACAGCATCAGCTCTGAGGTTGGTAAAGTTGAGATGCTACCTCAACTAATTGTGATCTAATTTACCTTTGACATGACCTTAACTCTGAGCCTGGATTTCTGCAGGTATAAAGCAGTCATCAAAGCATACTTCACAAGGTTTGCTAAGGAGCAAAGAAGATATTAATCCCAGACTTGTGTGCACAGAACACAGGTGAGAAGACACAATGGAATATGACCTCTTGCTTTTCTCCATCTGTGTCCTAACTTCCACAAACTTTCACTGTGCTTACATATTTTTTGACTTTAAACATGTAAGTCTACTTAAAATGTGATTTTGATTTTTTAATCAAAGGTAATGCTTTTAATAATCAGTCATTTTAGTTTCAATCTAAATATATTATATAGTCATACTTGAAGTAAAGCTTACATGGGAAAAATTCAGTAGAATCCATAGGAAACTAAGACTAAATGCTGATTTTTTGACTGGTGGCAAGGTCTTCCTGTTTTTCAACTGCATCTGCCTTACTGTAGATTGAGTAGCTTTGGCTACCACATGTTACTCTTTTTTTCTGATTCCATGTTATTTGTAGATGCTCTTTGAAGGGCCTTGTCAGCAAAGCAATAAAATTTGGTAAATTGGCCCATACTTGCTGTAGCTTACCTACATCCCCAGTTATTGATTTAGAGGGTAAAGAATAAAAGAATCAATGAAATAATTGTCACTCATCCTAGCAAATGTGCATGTACCTCACTGATATTTTCATTGGTCTAAAAACTTAAGGTAAATATTAATGTGGTGAAAAGAACTTCTTTAAGAGGAGCTTACTGAATAGATTATGGAGAAATTTTGTGGCATTTAAAATTTTAATGTCCTATGAAATATGATTTACTTGATTAAAACTTGGGGACTTTGGTTGCTTTACTTCCCATTTAACTGAAAGAAATGACAGCAGTGATACTAGCAGCAGTAGCAATCATTGAGTACCTATTTTGTGTTATATTATCGCATTTAATCATGACAAAAAACTGTCATGTTAGCTGTCAGTATTCATATCCTGCAAGTAAGAAACTGAAAGATGAGTTACTGAGATCACAGAGAGTATAAGTGAGGGAGCTAATGTTAGAATGCAGACTTGTCTGATGCCAGTCCAGAGAATGTCCTTAACGTTACATCACCTATTAATATTCCTGATTTGCAATGAAACAATGCTCCCAAATTCCTTTTTTTCTAGTACTCAATATTGTGCAATACAAACATGATGATCTTCCTAGTAGCTCTATTTTCATTTTCTTCCAAGAGTCTTATTGAATGTTTCCCAGACACTAAGTTTCTGTGCCTCCTTTTGGCCATAAATTTTCCTTTTATTGTGCTCTTTCTCTTTTCTCCTTCACTCAATCTGAGGTGACATGTTGTAGACCCATCTCTGCTCCAGTGGTTACTCTAGACTAGTGGACAGTGTGACTTTTATTTGGCCAATGTTGAGCACTAACATTGGCCTTGTATTCTGACGTTCTTTCAAGATTCAACTCATTAGAATTTTGCTTTACAATGTTTCTTCCCCTCTGAGTAACTGACTAGGGTTTATTGGAAGACTTCCAGGTAAGTTGAGGGATTTCACATCATTTTACTCTCAAGAACATTTGTCATAAAAATCTTTTAATCTTGAACTAAGTTCAGAATAAGTTCTCATTCAACTGAATAAATTTCTTCTCTGACCTAGTCCCTTTCAGCCTGGACATTTCTTTTCTTTTCCTTTCTTTCACTTTACTTTAAGTTCTGGGATATATGTGCAGAACGTGCAGGTTTGTTACATAGGTATACATGTGCCATGGTGGTTTGCTGCACCTATAAACCCACCATCTAGGTTTTAAGCCCAGCATGCATTAGGTATTTGTCCTAATCCTCTCCCTACCCTTGCTCCCATCCCATGACAGGCCCCGATGTGTCATGTTCCCCTCCCTGTGTCCATGTGTTCTCATCGTTCAGCTCCCACTTATAAATGAAATCACGTGGTGTTTGGTTTTCTATTCCTATGTTAGTTTGCTGAGAATGATGGCTTCCAGCTTTATCCATGTCCCTGAAAAGAATATGAACTCATTCTTTTTTATGGCTGCATAGTATTCTGTGGTATATATGTGCCACATTTTCTTTATCCACTATATCATTGACGGACATTTCAGTTGATTGCACGTCTTTGCTTTTGGAAGTAGTGCTGCAATAGACGTATCTGTGCATGTGCCTTTATAGTAGAATGATTTATAATTCTTTGGGTATATACCCAGTAATGGGATTGCACAATTTTATAAAGCAGGTGTTTCAGGTTTGGGCCCTATAGGCTGATTGCTAATCTCAAGGCAGTCTTTTATTGCTAATTTTTTGAAATCAAAGCATAAATGAGACTGGAACCCCAATCATATATACTACTGATAATTCAGTTTATGGTCTGTGAGTAGGAGTCTTCTTATAAAAATTATACCATATTTTCTTCTTAGGAGGTCCTAATGGAAGGATTGGGGCTTGGATCATTTTATCTACCAAAGATTACATAAAGAAATTCACAGTTTTATAAGACCATTAAGACACCTTAAAGTTGCTTTAATCTAATTAACATTTTTTATAAACAAGGCATCTGATGCTAAGACCATTTAAGAGAATAATCCAAAATGATACAGAAAATTAGTAAGAGGAAATTGGTTACTCCACTTAGACATGTTTTCTTCTTAAAGAATTGTGGATTTTGAGGTTGGATTCAAGATGGCTGCCTAGAAGCAGCAGCTACAATGCACCACTCTTGCATGGAGAGAAAACAAAGTGGTGAGTAGATGCTCACTCTTCTGGTGGGTATCTCTGATACCATGTTGGGATTCACCAAGAAAGTGAGGGACTCCACAGAGAACAGAGGAGTGAAGCTGGACAGCTACCCACAGAGGACCAGTGAGATAATGGGAGAAACTCCCTGACATGTGGAAAGGATAAGTGACAGAGAGTCCACAGTAAATCCACACTTCCACTACAGACCTTTGCAATCCTGGGCATAGGAGAACCCCCCTGACCAACCCAACACACATACTCCCCAGCCTCCAGACCAAGGCAGAGAGCCAACTACGGTTTTTGCAGAGAACCCACTCAGGGTTGGAGCCTCACAGGCTTTGGATTCCTGAGCACCCAACTGCCATGATCCAAATAGAGGTGGCATCTACAGTGCCAAGGAGCAGCCAGACTGTCTCACTCCTCCTCAGGCAAGGCTGGGCTCAGGCTTCCAGTGCACTGATCTTCTCCCTGCCTGAACATTGCCATTGGGCATAGCTCTGCATTCCCCTGGGAGCCTCCCAGATTGTGGACCTTGCAACTATTCGCAGCCACCAGCCCACACCCCAACCCCTGCTATTTCTAGCCAGGCAAGGCTCACTGGCTTGGACTTCCAGCACAATGGCCCTGCCCTCCCCTGAACTCTGCCAGCACTTGCAGCTCTGCATTCCTCTGGGGCAAAACTCCCAGAGTAAACAGATAATGCTTGGCACTTTTTCATGTCCCCACCAGGAGAGTTCAGCATCACTTGGTTAGGAGAGAAGCATGAGGATGCCATGTGCCCCACGGCTGCCAGTCTCCACTGCTCCAGCTGAAGGGTCCTGCCCTCCCCACTGAAAGACCCATAGCACAGTCACACTGAACCCAACTGAACTTTTCACTGCAGCCCAACCATTGCAGGCCTGTGATATTCCCTCCATCTAAGCATTCTGCCTGCCCCTGCCTAAGAATTCAGCCAGTGACCCAAAGACCAGCCTTCCACCCCAATCATAGCCAGCCCCTGAACTGTGAACTAGCCAAACTCTAAACCAGGCCCTTCAGAACTCATACAAAATGTCTAGCAGCCATCTAGGGGCCTAGGAACTAATAACTACCTACTCCATTCTAACTTGCTGGTACCTGGCCACTTCCCTGAGGGCCTGAGGTCAGGCAGACCCAACCACCCAACACTACTACAACCAACATCCACTTCCATATGCTCAAGGATGGGAGCTCCCATCCACCATTTACAAGAAGTAGCAGTATTGCCGCATTGGAGAACAGATAAGCCATAAAGTTATCTATATGAGAGTATGCCCTGAAACCACTCCTACAGTCATAAAACAGGCATTCTTCATGGCTCTCAGCCATATTTTTTGGTCCAGAGGTAGACTACAGTGTGCATCTAAATTAGGAATCATGAGACCTGGAACAGGAGTGTGATAGGAAAACAAATCACATTTTTGCCTAGGTCAGTGAGCCAGTGAAACTTTCTCACTCCCTTGAAGAGACCTCAGCACATTTCACCAGGAACTCCTCTCAGTCAGCTTTGTGAGGGTTAGTGCCTGTGATCACCAATGGTGTATTCATGGGCGAGTCAGGGGCTCAAGTTCTGACCAGCTGTGTCTACCAACTACATGGAAGAGGAAGCTCAGAGCACCAGGCAGCCCACTCTGCAGCCCTTCACTTGAAACAAGAGAATATCTCACAGTAAATAAAGATCAGGTCCACATCCACCAGCTGTGTGGTACCTGACTCCTACCTGCAAATGCCATCAACTGGTCAGCAGGTTGAAACACACAGCCCAATACAAAACCTACAGACAGAAGTGCATAGGGGTATAGAAGTAAAGCCAAAATTATCCTACCCAACAAAATTTATTCCAGATGAGAAGGGAGCGACATGAGAAATCTGCCCACATAAAAAAAATATGAATGTTATGACCCCACAAAAACATCATTCTAGCTCTCAGCAATGGTCCCTAACCAAGATGGAGACTCAGGAATGATAGACAAAGGATTCAAAGCATGAATTTCAAGGGAGCTCAAGGAGATCCAGGATGAGATTGAAAATAAACACGATGAAAATTATAAAACAATTCAGGAAATGAAGTAAGAGATAAAAATCTTGAAAAGAAGTCAATCACATTTTCTGGAACTGGAAAACTCACTTAAGGAATTTGAAAACACTGTTGAAAGCTTCTTCAATAGACTGGACCAGACAGAAGAAAGAATTTTACAGCTTGCAAATGAGTCTTTCAAAAAGAAAAAAAAAAAAAAAAAGTTTGAAACATTTTTAAAAAATGAACAAAGTCTCTGAGAAATGTGGGATTATGTAAAGCAACCAAATCTATGAATTATTGGCATTTCTGACACAGAAGGAGAAAAATAAACAATGTAGAAAATACATTTGAGGTAATGACTCAAGAAAATTTTTCTAATCTCCCTAGAAATATAGACATCTACATATAAGAAATTCAGACACCATCTACCAGATAGTACAAAACAGGGATCCCCAACTCCCAGGCCACAGACCAGTACTCCTCTGTGGCCTGTTAGACCAGTACTCCTTTGTGGCTGCACTGCAGGAGGTGAGCGGCAGATGAGCAAGCATTACTGTCTGAGCTCTATTTCCTGTCAGATTAGTGGTGGAATTAGATTATCATAGGATTGTGAACCCTATTGTGAGCTGAGCACGCAAGAGGTATAGGCTGTATATTCCTTACGAAAATGTAATGCCTGATTATCTGAATATAGTTACCAGACCCACTATGTCAACAATAAAGAAAAACATCTTAAAGACAGGTAGACAAAAAGTTCAGATCACATACAAAAGGAAGCCCATTAGGCTAAAAGTGGGCTTCTCAGCAGAAATGTTACAAGCCAGAAGGGGCCTACTTTCAGCATTCTGGAAGAAAAAAAGCAAAAACAGAAACACCTCTAGCCAAAAATATCATATCCTGCCAAGCTAAGCTACATATCTGAGATCATCTCAGCCTCATCTTCATTGTCCATATCACTATAAGCATTTTGGTCAAAGCCATTCAAAAAGTCTCTAGGAAGTTTCAAACTTTCCCCATATTTTCTTGTCTTCTTCTAAGCACTCCAAACTGTTTCAACATCTGCCTGTTACCCAGTTCCGAAGTCACTTCCACATTTTCAGGTAACTTTACAGCAGTGTCCCACTCTCTGCAGTACCAATTTACTGTATTTGTCCCTTCTCACACTGCTCATACAGACATATCTGAGACTGGGTAATTTATAAAAGAAAGAGGTTTAATTGACTCACAGTTCCACATGCCTGCAGAGACCTCAAGAAACTTACAATCATGGCAGAAGGCACCTCTTCACCAGGTGGCAGCAGGGAGAATGAGAGCCAAGCAAAGGAAGAAGCCCCTTATAAAACCATCAGATCTTGTGAAAACTTACTATTATGAGACTAGTATGGGAGAAATTGCCTCCATGTATGATTCAATTATATCCCAGTAGGTCTCTCCAATGACATGTGGAGATTATGGGAACTATAATTCAAGATGAGATTTTGGTGGGACATAGCCAACCCGTATCAGACCAATATTAAGTTCCAAAATTGAATCAGTTAGAAAAAGCCTACCAACTCCCCAAAAATATGCTAGACAGGACTAATTCAGAGCTGAATTCTACCAGACATATGATGAAGAGCTGGTACCAATTCTACTGACACTATTCCAAAAAATAGAAGAAGAGGTACTCCTCCCTAACTCATTTGACGAAGCCAGTGACACTCTGATAGCAAAATTTGACAAAGACAAAACAAAAGATTTAAACTACAGTCCAATATTACTGATGAACATAGACACAAAATTTCTAAAAAAAAAAAAAAAAAAAAATCAGGAAACTGAATCCAGCAACACATTAAAGAGTTAATTGACCATGATCTCTAGGAATTATTCCAGGGGTCCAGAACTGGCTCAATATATGCAAATCGATAATTGCAATTTATCACATAAACAAAATTAAAACTAAGACCAGATTATTATCTCAATAGAAACGATAAAAACTATTGATAAAATCCCATATCATGTCTTGATAAAAACTCTCAAAAATTAGGCAATGAAGGAGTATACATCAAAATAATAACAGCAATCTTTGAGAAACCTGCAGCCAACATCATACTGAATGAGTAAAAGCTGAAAGCATTCTACTTAAGAACTGAAACAAGACACATATGCCCACTCTCCATACATCTAATCAACATAGTACCAGAAGTTCTAGCCAGAGCAATCAGGCAAAAGAAAGACAAAAAAGGCATCCAACTGGGAAAATAAATTAAACAATCTATCTTCACTGATAATATGATTCTACACCTAGAAAACCCTAACCTCATTAAAAAATGGGGAAAACCTTAAACAGATTATCCTCAAAAGTAGGCACTCAAGCAGTCAATAAACATAAAAAAAAACGCTCATGATCACTAATCATTAGAGAAGTGCAAATCAAAACTACAATAAGATACTCTCTCACACCTGTCAGAATGGCTATTATTAAAATGTCAAGAAATAACAGATGTTGATGAAGGTGTGGAAAAGATAAAATGCTTGTATAATATTAGGGAGAATGTAAATTAGTTCAACTGCTATGGAAAACAGTATTGTGATTTCTCAAAGAACTTAGAACCACCATTCAACTCAGCAATCCTTTTAGTAGGTATTCGTCCAAAGGAAAATAAATTCTTTCGCTGAAAAGATTTATGTACTTGTATGTTAATTGAAGCACTATTCACAATAGCAAAGACATGGAATCAACCTAGGTGCCCATCAATGGCGGACTGGATAAAGAAAATGTGGTACATATATACCATAGGATACAAAGCAGCCTTAAAAAAAAGAACAAAACTATGTACTTTGCAGCAACATGTATGTAGCTGAAGGACAGTATCAAAAGCCAATGATCACATAAACAGAAAACCAAATACCAAAAGTTCTCACTTATAAATGGGAGCTAGACACTGAGTACACATAAACATAAGGGTGAAAAAAATAGAGGCATGGGACTACTAGATGGGGGAGGAAAAGAGAGGTGTTATGTGTGACAAGCTATCTATCAGCTATTATGCTCACAACATGGGTGATAGGATAATGCACACCCCAAACCTCAGTGACACACAATACAACCATGTAGCTAACGTGTCCATGTACCCCAGAACCTAAAATAAAAGTTGAAAAAGAAGAAATTATGGCTTTCAAAGCAGTATCAGATATTCTTGGACAAAATTTTTTAGGCCATATTCAACTACATGAGGTTCTTCCAAAAAATCAAATGTCCACCCAAATTAGTGTGTATTTAATTCTTAAGAACTGGCTGAAAAAAATCAGCAAAAGCCTGCTTTACACAGAACCTTGTGGAGCACTTTCAACCTGAGTTCTACAGTTATACTATGACAGAATTTTGAATGAAGACACAATGAACAGAGTTTTTGGATATCTGCAAATAAAGAGATTAAAATTAATGACAGACTGATGCTTGGAGAAGGTTGTTTTGCCTTTTTGTGCTTTATTTTTAGAGAGTTGTAGGAAAGAGCTATTTAGCAAAGGCTTTTGTTTTTCATCCAGCTCAGATTGCTTTGGAGTTCTCCATGCCAATGTTTTTAACTGTTTCCAGTTGTACTATTATAGTAATTTGCTTCTTGATTGCCATAGTGTTCTATAGTCAATTTTTATTATCATATGCTTTTTGAAAATCACTATTGGCAGTTTAACACTAACTCTCTATACATAGGGAGATGGGCATTATGAATAAAATAAAAAATTATGGCTCCTGCATTATAAATTTGCAATTAACAATGTATAAGGACACAAAATCTAAATAAAATTGAATTATGAAATACTCTTTAACAATTAAATTGCAAAACATTAACATTTCTATAAATTATGTAATAACAATAATTGGAGTAAGAGAAAAATTAGCTCTGCAAGATTGCTTATTCTAATGTAACATATATGTAACTTAAAGAAGATATTTAAAATATCTTTAAGCTCCGTTTTGAGTGGAAGCTTTTAGTAGAGCCAGCAATAATTTTTACTTGTCTCTGTTAACCTGTGAACCTTAGCCATATACAAAAGCTTAATGTACTTTTTAAGCTTGCCTTGGCTTTTTGGATGATGGTAAATTTCATGTGACTGATTTTCTGCTCCAGTTTCTTTATTTGTTCTATAAGCAGAAAATACAGAAAACTAACTTAAATGTGATCCTATTTTAGAACTGTCTTTTAAGTTACCATATTGAATTTTACTTAATTTTAAGTAGTATTCTAAACTGTATCTTTCTAGAATCTCAGTAATTTAATAAGCCTAAATCAATTAACTCAATTGAATTTTTCAGACAATGTAATTTGAAGTATCATACATGAATGCAGCTCTTAAAAATATATCATATAAAAGCATTTCATTCTTGCCTGAGTCTGATTTATTTCATGTAACCCTTTTGGGTTTGGAATAAATGTGTGTGTGCATGCAATCTATGTAGATATATTGTTGCACACAAGTTGACATGAAGACATTGTGTAATAACAATAATAACTTACGTTTATATAATAAGAACAATTGAAAATTAGTAGATGCAATATCCTTTACCTCTTGAAGAGAATATACACAGTATTTCCTTAATGTATGAACTTGTGAGTACTGTGTAAATACTAGATTGTGGGTGTTCAACCTTTTTGCTTCCCTGGGCTACATTGAAAGAAGTATTGTCTTGGGCCACACATAAAATACACTAACTATAACTGATAAGGTAAGAAAAAAAGTCCATGCGTAATTTTTGTGATATCTGCCATCATAGATAAACAAAAAATCCTCACATTAAAGGGTTGAACTCCCTTGATTATGAAAATATAAATCAAACCCGATTCTATCCACAAAACATTTATTCAACAACTACTATTTTGCAAAACAATCTTCAAATGCAGAAGGTACTCTTTAAATAATTTCATACAGACACAAATTTGGATACAACTGTGTAGTCAGTATCTTTTTAGAATCTTCTATGTGTCAGGCTAATGTTGGGAATTGGCAATAATATTAAGAACAAGAACATTATGAGCCCTAATCTTATGGAATTTATAATCTGAGAAATTATTATCCTTCAACAGTTTCCATTTTAAAATTCAAGTTAGCTAAAACAATATATTTGGCACATTAAAAATTTTTAAATAAATAGTTAATTATGAAATAAAATAAAATTATTATGATGATTTTACTTTTGAATCCTAGTAAATATTGTGATGTTGCATGTCTTTATCAGTTAACATAACTACATTTATTACAGTGAAAAACTGTTTTACTTTTTAATTTCAGCTTAGACAATAGCATACAAATGTAATAAAACATTGACTACAATTTGGACCAGATTTATTAAAATGTTGTCTTTGATAAAATATTAGTTACTTACTTGGAAAGCAGTTGGAAGGCTCAGAGTTGTAAGGACTAGATGAATGTACAGAAATCAGTAACCTCTTTCTTATTACCTCAGAAAATTAGATCCACATTAATACAATGTTATTTTTTATGATTTTTATTATATGAGGTTTACCTCATATATATGCACAATACGTGCTACATATTATGTTTCTATCGCATCTGTTTCTCTGTCTATTCTGTTTTATATTATATATAGTGAAATAATTACAGATAATAAAATATTTTTACTATACAAATAGTATAAAAATTTATTAAACCAATATAGAACATGCATTAAAGTGCACATAAATCAACATAGAGTATTTTAAAATGCAGATTCCCTAAGCCAAACTTCCAAAGTTTTTTGTCCAGTAGGTTTCTTAGAAAACTCCAATAACAAACAAATAATTCAACAAAATGAGGAAAACAGTAAGTAACCAAAATGAAAAATTTAATAGAGAAATAGAAATAATAATTTAAAACATCAAATTGAAATCTTGATGCTAAAAGTATAATGACCAAAATGAAAAATGCAATAGAGCACCAACAGTAGAATTAATTGCAGAAGTAAGACTCTGTGAACTCAAAGACAGATTATTTGAAAATATACAGTCAGAAGAGAAAAAAATTTTAAAAAAGGGAAAATGAAGAAAGCTTATGGGAAAGTGTCAAAGCAGCAATTGTTAGAGTTGTGGACGTTCAAGAAGAGAAAGATAAAGGGATAAAATTCTTACTTAAAGAGACGATGGTACAAAACATTTCAAACCTAGAGAAAGAGATAAATATCAGGTACAGGAAAGTCAAAGGTCTCTAATCATATTCAATCCATATAAGATTACTTCAAGACATATCATAATCAAATTGTCAAAAATAAAAGACAAAGAGAGAATCTTGAATGCAGTAAGAGAAAACAAGCTAATAACAGATAAGGGAGTTCCAGTATGCCTAGGAGGAAATTTCTCAGCAGGAACCTTCTGGTCCTAAGGAAAGTGGGATAATGTATTCAAAGAGCTGAAAGAAAAAAAAAAAATTAACTGAGAATAATATACCTATTAAAGTTGTCCTTTAGACAAAAATGAGATAAGCACTTTCATAGACATATAAAAGCAGAGGGAATTTGCCACCACCAGACATGTCTTATAAGAAATGATAAAGGAAATTCTTCAAGCTGAAAGAAAATAAGACACTGAGTAATGCAAAAACATCTGAATGTATAAAACTCACTAATAAAAGATAGTATACAATCAAATTCAGACTACTCTACTACTGTAATGGTGGTATATAAATCACTTATATCTTTTGTGTAAAGGATACAAAACAAAACTATTATTTAAAAATATGGAATATTAATTTATTTTTATTTTTGTTTATTGTGACATCAAATATTTTAAATGTGTATGTAGGGAATGGAGTAAAAACGGAAAGTGTGTTATTGTATTCACCATTAGAGTTAAGTTGCTTTTAGTTTAAAATAATCAGTTGTAACTATAAAAACTTTTGTCAGCTTTATGGCAACCACAAAGCAAAATCATCTAGTAGGAGCACAAAAAATAGAAGGAGGATAACAATATATACCAGTGGCTGAATGGATGAATGGATAATAAACAAGATGGAACTATATGCTGTCTACAAGAGACTCACTTTACTTGTAATAAAAAACAGACTGAAAATGAAGAGGTGAGAAAAGATATTCCACGGAAACAGAAACCATAAGAGTGCAGGAGTAGCTATACTTACATGAGATGAAATAGATATTTAGTCAAAAACTATAAAAAGAGACAAAGAAGGTCATTATATAATTCATCAAGAGGATATAACAATTTTATATATATATACCCAACATAGGAACACTTAAATATACAAAACAAATGTTAATAGATCTGGGAGTGATAGACTACAATACAATGATATCAGGGCACTTCAACATCTTACTTTCAGAAATAGACAGATTATTCAGACAGAAAATCAGTAAGAAAAAATTACAAAAATCACATCTTTCTTAACTGCACATGGAACATTCTCCAGCAGAGATCATAAGTTAGGTCTTATGACAAGTTTAAAATGTATTAAACATAGCAAGTTTAAGATGTATTAAAAATCACATCAGGTGTCTTCTCTTACCACAATGGTATAAAGATAGAAATCAGTAACAGGAGGAAATTTGGCAAGTTCACAAATACATGGAAATTAAACAACAAGCCCCCCACAAACAATGGGTGAATAAATACATTAAAATAATAAGTAAATTTTTTTTCAGAAAAATCAAAATAGAAAGACAGCATAGAAAAACACATGGGATACAGGAAAACTAGTTCTAAGAGTGGAGATTTAGCAATACACATTTACATCAAAATGCAAACAAACAAACAAAAAAAAACAAAGATCTCAAACAACCAAATAATGCACCTCAAAAAGCTAGAAAATTAAGAACATATTAAGTCCAATTTTAGTAGAAGGAAGAAAATATTACAGCTAAGAGCAAATAAAATGAAATAGAATTGAGAAAAGCAATAGGAAAGATCAAGAACAGAGTTTTTTTTTTAAAGATAAATGAAATAAACTTCTGACTAGGAATAAAGAAAAAGAATACTCAAATGCATAAATCAGAAATTAAAAAGTGGCATTGAAACTGGTGCAACCAAAATGTAAAATATCATAAGACACTATTATAAAATAGTACATACCAACACATTGAATGACAATAGAAATATCTACCAAGACTGAATTATGGAGAAATGGAAAACATTAAAATCAATAATGAGTAAGAAAATTGAATCAACAGTAAAATATCTCCGATCAAAAAATAGCCAAGGAACTGATAGATTCACTGTTAAATTCCATTAAACATTTAATAACTAGTACTAATTTTCCTCAAACTCTCCCAAAAAATCGAAGAGCAAGGAATACTTTCAAACCTGTTTTACAAGGTGAGCCAATATCCCTGATAAACATAGATGCAAAAATCCTCAACAACAACGACAAAAACTAGCAAACCAAATTCAACAGCACATTACAAAAATCATTCACCATGGTGCAGTGGAAAGATATCTGGTGTTCACGAATTGGAATAATTAATACTGTTAAAATATCCATTATACCAAAAATGATCTATAGATTCAATATAATCCCTATCAAAATATCGATTATATTCTTTACAGAAATAGACAAAACAATCCTAAAATTTCTATAGAACTACAAAATTCTCCAAATAACCAAAGCAATCTTAAGCAAAAGGAGCAAAGCTGGAGGCATCACACTATCTCACTTCCAAGTATACTACAAAGCTCTAGTAAGTAAATGCAAGGTACTGACATAAAAACCAGCCACATAGACAAATGGAATAGAATACAGAATCTAGAAGTAAATTCGTGCATTTGCAGCCAATTCATTTTTGACAAAGATGTCAAGAACACACAATGGGGAAAAGATAATCTGTTCAATAATTGGTGTTGATAAAACTGGATATCTACATGCGGAAGAATGAAATTTGGCCTTTGTCTCACACCATAAACAAAAATTAACTCAAAGTGGATGAAAGACTTACTCATATGACCTGAAATTATGAAACTGCTAGAAGAAATCATAAGGGAGAAGCACCATGATATCAATATAGGTAACAATTTTTCTATATCACCTTGAAACCACAGGTAAAAAAAAAAAAAAAAAAAAAAAAAATATACACATACACAATTACATCAAGCTAAAAATCTTCGTAATAAAGAAAACAATCAACAGAGCGAGGAATCAACGTATAGAATAGAAAAAAATATTTGCAAACGATGAACATCTGGTAGGGCGTTAATATCCAAAATACATAAGGAACTCAAACAATTTAATAGCCAGAAAAAAACCTAATTAATTACAAAATGGGCAGAGAATCTGAATAGACATTCATAAAAAGCAGATATACAGAAGATCAACAGATATATTTAAAAATGTTTAACATTACTAACTGTCAGGGAAAAGTAAATTAAAACCACGATGAGATATAACTTCACACCTGTTAGAATGGTTGTTATCAAAAATACAAAAAATAAGTGTTGACAAGGATGTGGAGAAAAGGGAACTTACAGACTATTGGTGGAAATGTAAACTAATACAGTCCTTTTAAAAAACAGTACTCCTCAAAAATAGTTTTCTCATAAAAGTAAAAATAGAATAAAAATACGATCCAGCAATTCCACTACTGTGTGTATGTGGAAAAGATATCTTCATTTGCATGTTAATTGTTGGATTATTCACAACAGCGAAGATATGAAATCAGCCTTCGTGCCCATTTGTTAATGGATGAATAGATAATGAAAATATGGTATATATACACGATTGAATAATTAAATACTATCCAACCATAACAAATAAGATTACAACATGGATTGACCTAATGGGCATTATTTGCTACAATATCAGTGAGCCTGGAGGGTACAGTTATGTTATGTTATGTTATGTTGTGTTGTGTTATGTTATGTTAGGTGAAATAAGCCAGGCACGGAAAGACAAATATCCCACTTAAAAAGTTGCTATCATAGACAAGGAGAGAGAATGGTGGTTATCAGGGGCTGACATTGTTGGGGTTTGGGATTTGGTAGTTAAAGAAATATTGGTCACAGGGTACAAGTATTCAGTAAGGAAATAAAAGTTTAAGAGCAAAAAATTATGACTATAGTTAACATTTACTATATTCTAGAAAATGCTAAGAGAGTGGATATAAAGTGTTCTCACAACAAAAATGATAACTATGTGAGGTAAAGTATATGTTAATTTGCTAGATTTAGCAAAAAGCTTATACATATACACAATTGAATAATTGTGTAATTAAATACTATACATGTTATTCATGAATTAAATGCTATTCATGTTTATGTCTTGCATTAATGTGCAAGTGAAGATATAAATATATTTTGCTATATATTTAGACTAAATATATGTATAGCAAATGCCATCAAACATTTAAATAACGAGTACAAAACAACTAGCATATATATGTGTATATATATCTTTATATAATATATACATACTATATAATATATAGTAAATGCCATCAAACATTTAAATAACTAGTACAAAATAACTAGCATATATGTGTGTATATATAAAGATATGTGTAATATACATATACTTCAAAACAGTTATGTCATATACAATAAACACATATACTCTTATCTTTCAATTTAAATAAACATTTTCATCATAAAAATAAATTTCTGTAGAACTCATGTACAGATCTTAGTATTTAAATATTATTTTGTGCAACAAATTAGTGCAAAAACAAATGCTATCATACTATGAATATAAGCTAAATAGACATGAATACTGCTAGTATCTCAGAAGTAAGTTTATATTAGAATTTAGTCTTTTAATTTTTCATCTACCAGGATACAGGTTCTAATGGACTCTGATAAGGAAAAAAAGTGATTTTTATAACAGAAGCAATTGAACATGCTTTATAACTAGTTACAAATGAATTTGTAGAAAATGCATATTGTTAACAATTGGAGAATGAATTCAAATTTTCTTGGTACATCTTTTCAACATCAACATGTTTTAGAAGTCTTTGAGACATTATTTTGAATTTTGTTCAGGAAGCTACTACATTACAGTTATAGTTAGGACTCCAGGATCCAAAGTGAATAAACCCAGTTAAAAGCACATCATATAGAATTCTGTATCAGCAAGACATTTCCTTGGGTATGGTATATCTTATCATTCACTGTGAATTCATGGTTTCTTTTGCCCATTTCCTTTGGCAGCTGCCAAAAACAGCAACTGTGACTTCTGAGTGTAGAAAATCATATTAGTAATACATATTATGCTATTGTAGTCTAATATGCTTTTTCATTTTAATTAAAAAAGAGAGGCTAAAACAAAACATTTGGAATAATAGCCAGATCTTATTCTTCTCTATTCTCATTAATGAGCTACCCAGTTTCTTTTACAATGCATATAAGGTCTTTTAAAAGATGAAACTGTCTTATAATACAGTGATGTTTCATTTAATAGATGTTGTTTCCATTTCCCAGTATTTCTGACAACGAATGTGGAAAGATTATAAAATTGAAGGGGTTTTAAGCCTGGTATCCACTCTAAAATCTGTTTAATGATACCTTTCTACTGAAAAACCAAACCATTAGTGTTTTTGAATGATATCTGAGTGCTTTTATTTTTAAAAATGGAATGTATAAGTAAATAGAAAAAGGGTATTATAATGTATCAAATGTATCTGTATTATCACAGTTCTGGATCAGCTACAGAAGGGCGATTTAGTATTTATACCTACAGGACAGACCCATTCAGGATGTCCTGAAAAATTATCCAGTTCTCGTTACTCAGATGTTATACAGGAGTGTGTCTAAGGAAGATCTGACAACTTAGAAGCCTCCACCTGATTATAGGGTGGGCTGTTTTCATTCTCTATGAATGAAATTCACTCTCGATGAATTTATGTGCTCCCAGTGTTAGACTTTTTTTTTTTTTTTTTTTTAACTATAAGTCCATGGAATCATTTCAAAATCCTCTGGGGAGAAGCTACACATGTTCCACATATAAATAGTCTCAGAGCATTGTGAAGTTAATGTATAGCCTATATATAATCAAAATAAATGTTATTTTTAGGATATCAGAGTTTTGTAATACTGCCCATGAACCATGACATACTTTCTGCAATTCTGAAATAAAGAAACTTGACGACTATCAAACCAGTTAAGACGATAGCAAGGGTTCAGTTAGTACTCTTAAAACATTTACATGGCAACAGATCCCAGACATTATGTGGATGAAAACAAAAATTATAGAGGGCACAGAAAAGGAAGGGAAGTCGACTTCATATACCAATGTCATCTCTGTTTTCACCCAACTGATAACATTAATTCCAAATTATTTTCTATATTTATTATTACTTTCTCTCTTCTCTCTCTCTCTCTCTCTCTCTCTCTTTCTCTCTCTCTCTCTCAAACACACACACCCCTACTGTCCACTATGGATTAAAATATTCATTGCAATTGTCAATGGTCAATGTTCAGATGTTACAATTACATGTTGACTGAGTCAAATGATTAGCTAAAATTATTTGGCAACTGACAATTGCTCTAGAAAACTCTAGTTTTAGACATAAAGAGACATGTTATGAGTTCCTTTTTATTTTCTGTTCTTATTTTGCATACTATATTATATATAGTATATGCACACACAACACAAATGCATATGCACACAAATACACACACACATACAGATATTGCTCCCACAGAGAGTTCAGAAATAAATATATATGAGAAGTATACCTTTCTTAATTATCAAAGCATTGATAAGACTATGTCATCTGCACTATGATGGTTTTAATAAACTATTAAGAAATATACAGTTTGAACATCCATTAGCCAAAGTACTTGGGTCCAGAAGTGTTTCAATATTTTTTTCAGATTTTGAAATATTTGCATTATACTTATTGGTTCAGTATCTTTAATCCACAAATTTAAAATCTGAAATGCTTCAATAAGTATTTCCCTTGAGTGTCATGGTGGCATTCCAAAAGTTTCTAGTTTGGGAGCATTTTGGATTTTGGACATTTAGATTTGGGATATTCAACACTTACGCTATTTTTTGTACTGAATAAATTGCATTTTATTTATAAATTTTCTTCTCCAAGGTATGCCAAGGCAATCCTTCCTATTATAGCACCTAAGTTATTAATCACTAGCTTATGTACTTTTTTTTTTACAATTGTTGACATAATTTTATGTGTCAGCAGGTTGGTTATCTATGTAGAGAATGCAAGATTACACATTATTTATATAAATGCTAATAGTCACAGAAACGACAAACTGAAATACACTACAGCAGAAACTAAACATGTTAGTCAATAAAAGACCAATATTGTTAATTATTTTAAGACCTACAACATGATGTTTTGATGTATGTATTGTTGTGAAATGATTCCCCCAATCAACTACCTAACATTTCCTCACATACTTACTTTGTCTTTTTATGAGAATTAAGATCTATTGGTCTTAGTAAATGTCAAGTGTACAAGTTTATTATTAACTACATTCACCATGCTGCAACATTGCTAATTTAAAAATAAAATGAAACATTGAACAATCCTGCACGTTTTAATGTCTCTGATAAGGTTACAGGACCTGATGCATTACATTTCACATTTACTTTGATTGTAGGAAGAATCTGTAAAAAGTTGGAAAGTTATTTGCCACATCTTTCCTGGTTTTAGAATAGGAAGTTCAACAAGAATAGAAAAAAGTCGTTAGCGCTTAAATGTAAAGGAGTCTAATTTTTGTTTTTGACTTACAATAAGTCTTCCTATAAGAATGTGTTGTCTCAGAGTATTTACTCCCAAAGGTAATCCTTTTCAACTGAGAAGGTCATTGGAGAATTAGGATCTGAGCTCCTATTAGATTAAACACTTTATCTATTTTTGCAGTATGTTTTATTTGTTGTGTATAGTGACTGCTCAGAAAACATGTCTCCATTTTTATGCTCTTCTTAAACATCTATGTGTCACCTTCTCCATAGAATATCAGTGTCTGAGCAATCAGAAACGGGAGGAATAAACAATTTCACACTGCTCTGATGTGGTATTAGTGACTGTAGAATATTATGTGTGAACTTACCGATATAAATTCAGAGTAAGCAATAGAAGGCAGAAGATGCTGCATTACTACTGCTTATCTAGCCTAAGATTTACACACATGGGTGGTCAAGCTGAATTCAAGATTCAGTAGTAAGGACACAGGGTAAGCTTAGACTGGTCCCATTAGATAAGAAAAAGAATAGAGTAGGTATCTGCTCTGTTCGTTGTCCAGCTAGCTTTTCCTGCCAATTTTTTTTGTGAAACTTGAAGGAAACAACTTAGTATTTCCTATAACACTTTGATTTCATGAGTCAGCTTCCATTATTGGAGCGATTATCATTTCCATGCTACTAAATCTGTCATCATGAGGTCTCATTTTGAAAACTCAGAATGAACTATCCATGCCTTAATGTATTCACCAGAAAAAAAAAAGTTTTAAAAAATAAAGCTTTAATTTAAAACAATTGCACATGAAAATCTTTTTCTTGTTTTGTCAATGACAGTTGACAAACATTTGCATGGAAATAGTATACAATTAACATTCCGCAACCCACCATCCACTTCACCCTGTTGCTTACAATCCTAGCTTTCTTTTCTACGTGCTTATTTGCCTGTGCCTTTAGGATTATTTTATTATCCTTTAAAAATGGCCATTCTGAAAGTTTTCTTTCAGTGAACAATGAATAAAGTTTTCTTTCCTCCTTGAACAATGAAGGTGTTGGTTAGTACGACATAAGGATATAATTACGATGATATATAATAGCAATTATAGACAATTAAATATTTAAAACAATTTAATAAATGTTTCTTCTTAATAACTGAAAGCATTTTTATAATATAGCATCTGTAGTAGCTGGTTTGAGAACACATCTCTGCTTTTTTCTTCCCCCCACTTGGAACAATGGAAAAAATGCACACAGAACAACCATGATTACTTTCATCTTCATGTTAAACTAGTCTACACATTAAAAATGTATAAATTACATCTTTCCCTTGAGGAAGAGATTATATATAAGGGTTTTGTGCTATATGGCACCTTAAATTCCTCAAGAACTCACTATCGCGAGATTTTCTACCAATTTGTGGGCTTCTGAATTTGCAGGTTAAGAGAGCCAGCCGCTTCTTTATACTTTGCTGTTTTCTGGCTGCTGCATGCTGTGCACATCTGTCATACAGTGCTGAGAAGTGAAAGAGATAGCCCAATGGTGTGTCCACCTGTCCAGATGCTTTCAGGAAAAAGGCAGAGGTTCCCCCAAACTCCCAATCTCCCTTCCTCTTTCCTCCTGTGCTTATTAGTAAAGTGTTGTCCTCCAAGAGTTAAGTAAACTGGTTTCTAAGGGGGAGATACAGAACTAAAAAGTGGCTCTGTAGTTTTGTATTTGTTACTATGCCAAAAAATAGCCATGTATTAACATAATAATTTGCGAAGAGTTTTTAGTGCACAAAGTTTTGAATTTGTTTATTAAATTAAAAGTTTCTTTTATATACTCAGGTAATTTATCACAAGTACATATAGTTGAATATTATCATAGGTAGAAATGTTAGAAGGAAATAGAGAAGAAAAAACATTGACATAGCATGCCAATGCAGGAAGATAAATGTATGGGGGCTCCTGAAAAATAAGGATATTTCTATATTTGCATGTATAAAATACATATAATTTTCAAAGCTCAGATAAAATGCTTCCTCTAACACTGAAATTTCCTTAATCCTTGATATTTTCTGTGCCATACTCATCTTCAACAGAGTGGAGAGAGGGAGGCAGAGGGAGAGAGAGAAAAGTAGCTTTTACTTCTCTGAATATTTAAAACACTTCTATTTTCTGGGATTGAAGTGAGCTGTTGAATCATTATCATATTCCTGTCCAATTTGTCTTTGTGTTACTCAATTATCTTATGCCTTATTACTCATAGCTAATGCCTATTCACTGTATAATAATTGTGTAACGTATTTTTGAAAAATAATAAGCAAATCTTTATATTAGTTATATAAATCTTTTCTCAATAAATATTCAAAATACTTTTATTCTTTCAGGATTTATTTTAAACTATTATGATAAATTCTCAACTTTGCTGAAGATAGTGCATGTAATATTCCTTCCCTCTCTGTGTGGTTTTCTCTCTTTCTTATCAACCTGAAAAATATTGTGGTCAATTATACACTATGGTTATATTGAGTTGGGGGAAAAGCAGGGAATCTTTTTACTTAACTCTGGTTATGAAAGTTTGATCTTAGAAACTTGGAATACTTGATCTAAAAATTACTACTATACTTAGCTGTTAATGGAATGGAGTATTTGAAATTATAATTTTCAAAGGAAATCCAATATGTATGTTGCTATGTTTGCAATAGATGTCAACTTATCCCTCAAGCCTTCGATCATAAATAGGGGAGGTTGAGAGGAAGATATAGCCACCTCACTTCAAGGTTATATGTAGTGGCATTGAATGAAAAGAAGTGCCTATAGATTATAACATCAAAATGCTATTGCATTCTAATCTTGAATATGTACTAAGTTGTGGCATTTGAATGGAATGTTCACCTATTCCATTAAAACTAATGCATCTGCCACATTCTTTTATATTTATTAAGTTATACTGAATATTTAGAACCCACAGTTTTCCCCTAGTTCTGTCTTTTCATGGTGTAGTAGCCACTATTGGTGGTCTATCTTTGCTTTCTGAATAAAAGAATTGTGGAGTTTATTGTGGAGTTTGTTCAGATATTAGACAATAACCTCTAGAGAATGAACTCATTAATTTTACTAATGATCAGTTTAGGGATGCTCATAACTCCACACCTGGCAAAGAAATAGAATGCAGTTTTGATGATGGAAAATGTTAATTTACTTGATAAAAAGAGGAGATGTTCAGCAAGCTGTGTCACTACCCCTTCATATCAGCCCTTCTTTCTGGACAATTTTATGATGCTTAGCAATGCTATAAGCCATATTTTAATCACTAGAAGATCAAAAACTTTTCAGACAAGTTGGCTCAGATCCTTGACACTATCAAGCCACTGAACAAACCTTGGAGCTATCAACCCATGTCTATATATCAACCTATATGTGTGTGTGTGTGTGTGTGTGTGTGTGTGTGTGTATTATTCTAACACTATACACACATTTATACATATATATGTATACATATATGTATATGAATGTGTACATATTCATATATGTGTATGTGTACATGTATAGTTAGAATAATATACTTTTATACTTAAAAAATTGGATACTCTGTTATTTGTAGTCAAAACCATGATTAACATAAACAGAAATTTTAGTAAGTCTAGTTAGTCATATAAAAAATGATTGCTTTAAAAGATACTTAATACTGATTGAGCTAATCTGCAGCCTCCTGGATGACTAAACTTTAGAAGCAATAACTACTATAGTACAAAAAAATATATGATGCCTTTAAAATGTCAAAGTCAATTTTGCAAAAATGCTAGTCGTTATATATGGCAGAGGATCACTCAACGAAGAGCAACAACTTCACACTAATTCTTGATTTTCTTACCATTTTCAATAGAATTTCAAGCTCAATAGGCATGTGGTCTCTTTCCCAAGTTCTTGATGATGATGAGTTACAACATAATTGTCCTTATGCAATGCTTTAGCTTTCCAATCACTTATATCAGTTTTCTCACACTGTCTACCCATTAAGCCAGTGCTACATTTTATTTTTAAATTACAGATTCTCCCCACTGTGCTATCAACATTGATGATGGAAGACTGAACAGTCACAAAGAATTTGGAGAATGGGATCACTCATATCTTGCTGGTGGGAATGTAAACTTGCATAGCCATTCTGGAAAACAACATATTTGTTTCCTTGAGAACTAAATATACAACTTCTATTTAACATGTCATCGCATTGTAGACATTTATTTAAGAGAAGTTAAAACTTACATTCACAAAAATTCCTGTACATTAATGTTTATAGCAGCTTTGCACATAGTAACCACAATGATTTTTCCAAAAACTGGAAACAACTCAGACATTCTTCAATCAGTGCATGGTTAAACAAACAGCACTATATCCATAACCTGAAATACTACTCAACAATGTAAAGGAACTAGTAACATACACAACAACCTATACAGATCTCCAGAGAATTATCCTCAATGAAAAGAGTCTATTTCGAAAGGTCATCTACTTGAAATCACAAAGACAATGTAAAGCTCTTCACTCTAATGACTCAGCATCACAGAAAAGATGAAAGCCAATTGTTTCATATTAGAGCTTATTGTTAAAGATTTGAATGCTTTTTTTCAGATTGCCTAAGGTATCCATCACAAAATTAAAAAGTTCGGAAAACATGATTTAAGGAGGCAAAAAATAATAAACCAGACTTAAAATCTATGTACAGAGAAAGACTTTGAGTAAGGTCACTGCATATAGAACAGACATGATGAAAAAATTATACACACCAAAGGATTTTTTAATTTGGAAATAGTTACCTATATGCAGGCAGTTGCAAACATGGTGTAAGTAAGTGTTATGCATTTTCACTGGGTTTGTTCCAATGGCATCTTGCATAATTACTGTGTACTCTCAAAGCCAAAATTTTGACATTGGTAAAATGCACTTGTATAGTTCTATATCACTTTATCATAAATGTAGATTTGGGTAGTCACCACAATCAAGATAACAAGCAATTTTATTTTTAAATTACAGATTATTTCTATTATGCTATCAATATTGATGACGAAGATATTCCTCATACTACTCCTTTATAGCGACACCCAGCCTTCCTCCCTTGTCACTAACAGTTGGTAAACTTTGATTTGCTTTTCACCCTATAATTTCACAATTTCAAGAATGTTATATAAATAAAATCTTAATGTTATATAAATAGAATCTATTTAAGGAATCTTAAATAGAGTCTGTTTCAAAAGAAATAGACTTCTTTTGAAATAGACTCTTTTCTATTAGGATAATTCTCTGGAGATCTGTCTAGGTTGTTGTATATGTTAATAGATCTTTTACATTGCATGGTAGTATTTCAGGGTATGGATATAGTGTTGTTTGTTTAACCATGAACTCATTGAAGAATATCTGAGTTGTTTCCAGTTTTTGGAAAAATTCTTGTGGTTACAATGTACAAAACTTCTGTAAACATTAATATATAGGATTTTGTGTGAAAGTAAATTTTAACTTCTCTTGAATACATGCCCACAATGCAATGCTTGGTCAAATAGAAGTTGTGCATTTAGTTCTTAAGGAAACAAATATGTTGTTTTCCAGAATGGCTGTGCAAGTTCACATCCCCACCAGCCACCAGCAAGATACGAGTGATCCATTCTCCAAATTCTGAAAAGATTTTGGTGATGTCATTATTCTTTTTTTTTTTTTTTTTTAAGTAGCCATTCCTACAGGTATACAATGATTTCTCATTGTGGTTTTAATTTTGTATTTCTCCAATGGCTATTAATGCTGAACATATTTCCAAGTGCTTATTTGTCATTTGCATATGCTCCTTTTTGAAATGTTTCTTTATGTCTTTGCCCATTTTCTAATTGGATTTTTTTAAACTGCTGAGTTTTGAGAGTCTCTTATGTATTCCATTTCTTTGTCCTTTGTTAACTTGTATGTGTGGCTTTCAAATATTTTCTCCCTGTGTGTAGCTTGACTTTTCTTCCTCTCAGCAAAGGTTTTATAGAGCAAAAGTTTTAAATTTTGATGAAGTAAAATTATTGATTGTTTAATAGATTGTGTTTTTGGTATCAAATTTATCATGTTGTTCTTAGGATCTGTAATCCCTAGCTAGTCTTTCTTCTTCTCTCCTCTTTCTTGTCTTGCAATGTATATTTTGTAGGTAATGGACAGGATTTTGTTCTGCACGTAGTCAGCAGGAGGAATAGAGAAAAGTATGTCTAGTGTATCTTTTCAGAAGCAGAAATTAGTCTTTACCAATTTTAAGATAAATTCTCATGAAATAAACTATATACTTAAAAAAAAAGTCTGTGATTCTTTGATAAACCTTAAAACAACTTGCAGAGGAGTCAGGCTAAGAAGCTGCCTAGTCTCACCTACATCCAATTTAAATATGGCCACGGAAAATAATACATGTCCAAGTTGTCAACCCAAGGATTACTAGAACTATGAAGAAGCTATTTTGTCTAGAAAAGAGTATCCATTTCTATTAATGGCATTTCAATTTCCCTTTCGGGTGTTCTAGATGTTATATGTATTATTTGGGGCTGATGTTATTAAGAAGTAAGCCTTACTATCCACATGCTTGCTTACTTCTTAAATAGTGACTTTTGAAGACACACGTTGATAATGGAGATGATTTGGTAAGAACCTGATTTTTGGAATTGCCTTATAGAAGGTTGCCTACTGAACATCAGTATTGGCCAGGCATGGGGGCTCATCTCTGTAATCCGAGAACTTTGGAAGACCGAGGCAGGTGGATCACGAGGTCAGGAGTTCAAGATTAGCGTAGTCAAGATGGTGAAACCCTGTCTCTACTAAAAATAGACAAATTAGCTGGGCGTGGTGGCAGGCGCCTGTAACCCCAGCTAATTAGGAGGCTGAGGCAGGAGAACTGATTGAACCAGGACGGCAGAGGTTGCAGTGAGCCGAGATTGAACCACCACACTCCATCCTGGGTGACAGAGTGAGACTATGCTTCAAAAAAAAAGAAAAAAGAAAAAAAGAAAATCAGCATTGAACTGGCGCATGAGTGAGCAGGAAAATTCTTCTGGCATTTATATATTATAGTAGTCATCCTTATGCTAAGTATCACAATATCTTCAGTAAATATTACAGTTAGTAGCCATTTAATTCTATAATTCTCTCTCTGTTTTTGCTAATAAATCTGAAGCTCCAGAAAGTTGATGAGCACAGTAGCAAAATAGCAAGCATAGTTTTGTAAATTCTAATGTTTTCTGTCTCAGTAGTGTTCAAATTATCTTGCAATGTTTTCTGTTTCTTTTATGAAGTAAGTAGGGTTTCTTCCCCAAAGACTATATATATGAAGCATTCAACTCACTTTTCTTAACCATGTAAGCGAAGGTGCAAGTAAATCTGTGTGAATAATACATAAATACTAATAGCTAAATTAATAGGATAGAATTTTTTTAGTATGTCCCAAGAAAATATAGAATGTATTATCTTTCCTTCTAGAAAAGAAAACAAATCACTGTTATTGTCTATCTAAATGTCATATCCCATACCAGTTTGTGAACCTGAAGTGAGGGAAAAGTATAACCACTCTAATCTATGGAGGGCTATTCTTGCCCAATAAAGCCTGATGTTGAAATAGTTTATTTCATTTCCAGCTTATTAAATATATGTGAATGGAAGGTATTTGTTTTGATATACTGGACTAATAATGTTAATATATAAATGGTGCATCTTTTATTCTTAGAATAAACCTTCATTAATATCACCTTTGGTCTTATTGTTTCAGTCTGTTTGGCTTGAGGCTTAGTGTGACAGTCCTGCATTGATTTACATAGTGAAGACTACTTTTTCTGCTTCGGGGACTAAAACTTTATGTTTAAACATATGCTTTTTGCAAGGAATAAGAAAAAAAAATGAATCGGCAGATTCCATAGACTTCAAATGACGATTGCATATAAAATACGTTCATATCTATGAAGGTTTTGTCTTTGATTAAACAATACAAATCCGGTGCTCCCTAATTGTCAGAGATCATCATTAAACTGACAGATTAAAAGCGAATGTCCTTAAACTCCTTTAGGATTAGTAATATTTAACAACTAGCTCTCAGAAAGTGAAACCCAACAGAATTACTCATATGCCTTTTATAAAACTTTTCTTATGAGTAAAACGTCTGTATTTAACATTAAACCACAGAAAATTTCAAACTGTGAAAAAATAGAATGAATAATATAAAAAACTCAAATTGCCATTACTTATTAATAACAATGACCAATTCATGGTCAATCTTGTTTCATCTATATCCTCAGCCATTCCTCCTTCTCTTGAATTAATTTGAGGCAAGTCTCAGATGTGATGAAAATTTTTTAAATAAATGGATTAAGCTGAATTACAATTATGCTGAAAAACAAAGACCATTAGATGTACAAAAAGTTAAAAGTACATATATTTATTTTAAAATGCATGTATTTCACAATAATATGCAGTTGAATATGTATACTGTTTCCCTTCCTTAGAATATTAGTTAATTGGGGATAATTATCACTTGTCAATCTAATATAACTCTTCAACATTATTAACTTTATCCCAGTTGCTTATTAATATAATTAGTTGAGAAATATATTATAAGAAAACTTTTGCCCTTCTGGAGGTCCTTCTCATCGATATACATATATAATTTTTAAAAGTGAATTATGCAAACTCTGAATATAATTTTTAACTGAGCTTTTTTTTTTTTAACATTTTAAAAATGACTCCCTTGGCCAGGTGTGGTAGCTCATGCCTGTAATCCCAGCACTTTGAGGGGGGTCGAGGCAGGGCGGATCACTTGAGGTCAGGAGTTCCCGATCAGCCTGGCCAACACGGTGAAATCCTGTTTCTACTAAAAGTACAAAAATTAGCCGTGGCCTGGTGGCGCCCATTTGTAATCCCAGCTACTCTAGAGACTGAGGCATGAGAATCACTTGAACCTGGAAGGTCGAGGTTGCAGTGAGCTAAGATCATACCTCTGCACTCCAGCCTGGGCGACAGAGTGAGACTCTGTCTCAAAAACAAACACCACCAAAACTGATAACTCCATATCTGTTAATATAAGAGACATGTACAAATATGACAGAATAAATATGTGGTATTTATTCCACAAGATGGCTTCACATTAAACACTTCTTCCAATAAGAAGTGGGGTCTGTGACCTCTACTTCTGAATCTGTTGAGGGTTCCCTGACTAATTAACTAAAAAGAATACAGAGAATGTAACACAGTTTCTGGGCTGATTCCACATGGTATTGGCATCTTCTACTTTCTGTCTCTTAGAATCCCAGCTGTTGCAATTCAATCACTATCTTGTGAGGAAGTTCAAGCAGCCTCATGAAGGGGCCGATGTCAAGGGAAACCCAGTCCCTGTACTGGCCTCAGCTGAGATTCCAGCTGGGCTGACTGCACCAAATTACCTACAATGTGAATGAATTATCTCCTTAAATCCAAGTAGAGACACTACATCCCAAAATGAGTAAAGCAGAGATGAATGCTCTTAAACTGAAGATTCAAAAGCTAAATAATTGATTTCTATTGTCTTAAGCTACTAAGTGTTGTTTGTATATTTGAAGCCACTAAGTACTGCATAATCGTAGAGGAATAAATCTCTATATAATTTACTTAAGATTATAGATACTTTTTAGTGCAGAGCTATCTCTGATGTTCACTCTTTATTCTCAATTACCATGGTCAGTAGAACATAAAAATGCTTGTTGAATGATCTATATCTTCCTTGAGGCCTCCACTATTCAAAATACCTTATTATTTTTCCTGTATAGCCTGTGTTTCTCTTGGCTTAGTGTTTAACAAAAGTCATAATATGTGCTTTTTATATTTTCAAACTCATATAATATGGTGTCAAGCTCTCCTCTACGCAGAATATACAATATTTGAAAATAAAAATCATATTTTTCATTTCTTGAAGGATAATATTTGTCACATAATGTTTATTCTTGAATGAATGAATGATTTAAGCACTGCCTTTCTTAAGGCTCTTGTTTGATGAGTCTATAAAGCTTTCTTCCTACCTAAATATAGCTAACTGTCATAACTTTATGAACTCTAATCTGTGTTTTTCAAATACAATCACTTACAAGTAGATTATAGTGAAAATGATTCATTTTTGTACAAATGATATATATTGAAATAAAAACTAGTGGGGTACCTGTAGGACAGAGCTTCCTTTCCTGAGGAAAATAATACAGATCAATCCTATATTTCAGTGTTTCCTAAGAAAAACTATATAAGCAGATGAGTTCAGGAAAGATAAAACTTCCAATTTTTATCTCCCTAGTTGCTTCCACATAACTACCAGTGGCTAGGAGCTAATAGCCTGAAATAAAAAATAGTATATATGGTAGGGTCCAGACAGGACATTTGAGAGAACTTCATTATTTTAACAGA
>NW_012123376.1:10128062-10131225 GCF_000951035.1 Colobus angolensis palliatus
ATACAACATGGAATACTATCCAGCCATAAAAAAGGATGAGTTCATGTCCTTTGTAGGGACATGGATGAAGCTGGAAACCATCATTCTGAGCAAACTATCTCAAAGACAGAAAAGCAAACACTCCATGTTCTCACTCATAGGTGGGAACTGAGCAATGAGAACATCTGGAATCAGGATGGGGAACAGCACACACGGAGGCCTGTCATGGGGTGGGGGGATGGGGGAGTGATAGCATTAGGAGATATACCTACTGTAAATGACGAGTTAACAGGTACAGCACATCAACATGTCACACATATACATATATGACAAACCTGCACGTTGTGCACATGTACCCTAGAACTTAAAGTATAATAAAATAAATAAATAAATAAATAAAACAAGTCAAATGGGTTAGTAATAAAAATCACGACATCATTTTGTCCTCTTTACATTTTCATTTAGAAGGGTCTCATTCTACATTTCTAGTCATTTAATGCCTCTCTTTCAGAAGAAGCATTCTCATACAGGAAGGGAGTTGAATATTATTTTCCCATAAACAAAGAAATAAATCTGAATTACAGATTTAATGAGTAATTACTCAGTTATTCTATCTAGATTTGGCAAAATTCAATAAGCTTGGAGTAAATTAATAAGAGATTTGGATGCAAAAATACAAATGAAACCACCTTTGCAAAAATTATAACAGAAAATTATTACGTGAAAGAGATCTCACCTCACTGACTCCATCTTGCTTCTAACTTCCAAGCTGTCCTTATCCATTCCTGGGCATAGATCAAACTACTTTGAGAGGAAATTAGTTTGTAGTTTAATTTTGAAACAAGAACAATAACAGCCCTTTCTTGTCTGGGAACTAAGCTGCGTTTTCAGGACTAACAAATTAGAAACAAAATTGTGGTTTAGGAGTAACTACTGTAAAACCTGAAATGAGTTTTGAAATATTTTGCAGATTGCATTCTGATGTACCAGCTGATGCCACCCCAACTGATAAACTGGCTCATCTGGTCTTGTGACTACCACCTAGGAACTGACTAACTGCAAAAGACAGCTTCAACTCCCTATGATTTTATCTCTGACTCAGTAATCACCACTCCCCACTTTCTGTCCCCCTGCCACCCAAATTATCCTTAAAAACCCTGATTCCCAAATTTTGGGGAGATTGATTTGAGGTACAACTCTCTCTCTCATGTGGTATGGCCAGTCTCTCATCAATTAAAGTCTTTCTTTACTTCAATGTTGCGGTCTTTATTTGTGCAGCAGACAGGAGGAACCTATTGGGTGGGTACACAGGCAGAATTATAGTTTTATGTGTATATGTTTTGTCTTGGAAGAACTTGTGGCTAGAGTTTCCCCAAAAGCAGTGGTAGGGGAATTCCCATAAGAGAGTGACTCAAATTGTCCTAAAATGGGGTCAATTTGGATTGAAAAGAAAAACACACTCAACACCAGGGTAACCAATCAAAGTATTTATTAAGGGAACTACTTACAGAGTGCTGCAGCATTTCCTTGGGCAGACAACAAGAAAAAGAGATGTTCAACCTAGGGCATGTCTGCAACAAGGGTGTCGGGACAGGGAGTTTATATGAGAGTTTAAGGAATTTGGCTTAGGGCTGGGGCTAGTTTCTTTCAGTGTTTTGGGAAACTACCTAAACACTTTACTCAGTGCCCAGGAATGTTCAAGACACCCTTTGTTTCTAGGTCAGGACAAGAGAAAAAGTCAGGGGACCTGGGAGATCCTACAACATGTGTGCTTATTTGCACTAGCTTACAATTACAGGTGGAGAAGCAATGCATAAAAAAGACAAAGGTAAAAAGTGAAATATATAAATAAAACCATGATCAAGTAGGAATAAGAAGCAGATGCAAGAAAGAAAAATTTATATTAACAGATAAAAGGAAAACAAGAAACCCTGTGCATAACTGATTTGTAATCTAAGCGCAAAACATATCCTTAGCCTAATGTAAATATATTTTTAAAAGTGAGAAGGTCTGGAAAAAGTATAATCACTCTAACTTCTTCAGGATATGTTTGATATTCTACTTCTATTTCTCTGTTACCAGAAGCTCAGTCAACTGTTTGTACTTAGAGGGTTGTAGCTTTGCATTCCTTCAATTTGGGCATGTATAGGTAAGGGCATGTCTTCAGCATTTTTGCTTTACAGCAAAAATCATATTACTGGTTTAGTGAAAGTTGTTTTTATTTACTTACAGAATTTTACTCAGTGTAAGAATGCACTAGATTTGTAAATCCATTAGATATTAGGATGTTATTTAAAAAATGAGAAAGGCTAGAGCTGAGTATGGTGTAATTTCTACAAATATGTGCCACAAATGAACAGTCTAGTCTCTTATTCATCTATCTGTCTATCATCTTTCTATCGTCTGTCTATCTCTCTATCTATCTATCTATCTATCTGTCTATCTATCTATCTCTATCTTCCCTATCTTCCTACCTATAGCCATCTTTATTCTTATATCAATTAAATTTATGTACAATAACTCTTCATGTACTTTGTGGATTTTTCTGTAATTATAATGAACTCTCATAAATTCAGAAAATAATTATTTGCACATCCTAATTAAATTTTCTAGGAAATTGACCATATGATACGGCATAGTCCTTAGATGCTGCTTATTCTGGTCTGGACTGGCTCGTGGAATGAGAGTTTGACTGGCAGGTAGTGCTAAAGAAACCTAGGTTTAAAGCAGCACATAATCTGCTTTGTAACATAACTCACTGTTTCTATTATCACCCATGAGTTTAGTTTGTCATTTGAAAAAATTGTTACTATCCTTACTAATAATGTTTTCTTTATTGTACATTAATACCTTTCCTTATCTTATTTTTCCACCTACGTATATTAAAATAATAATAAATTTGTCTCTCACTTAGTTATTTTTCTGGGTCATATATGCTTTGGAGTCTAGTGTCTGCCCCAAATGTGTAAAACAAGCACAGTATCCCTTCTCTACTACATATTATAATTTTAGTCTAGAAAGCAATTGTGGTTTGAGTATGTCCATTTCAAAATTCAGGTATTGTCAATGTGATTGCATTAAGAAGTGGGATGTTGGCCGGGCGCGGTGGCTTATGCCTGTAATCCCAGCACTTTGGGAGGCCGAGACGGGCGGATCACGAGGTCAGGAGATCGAGACCATCCTG
>NW_012123376.1:10131275-10148030 GCF_000951035.1 Colobus angolensis palliatus
TTTGGGAGGCCGAGACGGGCGGATCACGAGGTCAGGAGATCGAGACCATCCTGACTAACACGGTGAAACCCTGTCTCTACTAAAAATACAAAAATTAGCAGGGCGCGGTGGCGGGCGCCTGTAGTCCCAGCTACACGGGAGGCTGAGGCAGGAGAATGGCGTGAACCTGGGAGGCAGAGCTTGCAGTGAGTGGAGATCGCGCCACCGCACTCCAGCCTGGGCGACGGAGCGAGACTTCGTCTCAAAAAAAAAAAAAAAAAAAAAAAAAAGTAGGATGTTGAGTCGTAATTAGACCAGGAGGGCTTCTTCCTTGTGAATGGGTTGAAGGCCCTTATTAGAGAGGCTAAGGCCACATTCAGTTAGCTTACCATTGTGCATTCCTTGGAAGCAGATAGCAGCCCTTACCAGACAATATAACCTGCCGACACCTTGATCTTGGACTTTTCAGCCTTCACTCTATGAAAAATACATTTCTGCTCTTTATAAATTACCCAGTCTCAGGTGTTCTGTTATAGTGGCAAAAACAGACTCAAACAGCACCCAAATACTGTTTATATTCTTTTGTGTTCAATCGTCACAGTACTTTGACAAAAGAGAGTAATTATTGTATCAGAAAAGTCTTTTTCAGCTTTCATATTTAGCCAATAGAAGTCCCCAACTTTATACAGCAGGTATTCAAATAGCATTATTTCATTCATTGTCATTTTGTTATAACATTGATGAGGAAGTAATTAATTCCTGGCTGGGGCTACTATCTGAATAGAGTGTCCATATTCTCCCCATGTCTACATGGGCTTTTCGAGGTACTCCAGTTTCCTCTTACATCCCAGGATATACACATTAGGTGAATTTGTGTGTCTAGATTGTCCCATCTGACTGCCTGTATCTGTACGTGTGAGTGCACCCCAAGATGAGTCAGTGTCTGATCCAGAGCTGGTGCCCGCCTTGTACCCCAAGCTGCCTAGATGAACTTAGGCGACCCTCAACCCTGAACTGTAATAATTGGGTAAGTAATTATTATACTTGTTTTTATTAATCTTTCTTAAATGTATGTACACCTTACACCTTACATTTGTTTTAATGTTTAATATTAAAAGTATTTTGGGTCATTTTTCAGGGTTTGATGATATTTTTGTGACCCAAATATGACATGAGAACTTAACTCTGGTTTATACCAATTGACTTATGGTAAAATAGATTTTATTATAGTTTCCAAGAACCTGTCAACAATGTTAAGTGAGGAATTACTGTATTTATAATTTTTATTTGGGGAAATTCATTGTATTAAATAATGAAACATCGTTCATAAATTTAGGCCAGTTTTGCCTATTTGTTTGGTATTTACCAAAAAGTATATAAAAGTATATATATTATGCACAGAATGCTGCATTGCTTATCTTATCTGCATCTGAAATATTAAGATATTTCAGAAATGTGAAACTCTAAAACATTAGCTACTCCAGTGAGGGAGATGAGAAAGAACCCTGAACAGGCTTTTTTTTTTGCTTTCAAGTTTATTTTTTAAATTAAAAACACAAATAAACATTTGAAACAAACAAAAAAATAAGAGACAGAAAAAAGAAAATAGGGCAGTGGAGACGAAAAGAAAAGAAAGGAAAAAATAGAAATAAAAAAATAAGAGAGTGGAAGAAAGAAGAGGGAGAAGAGGTAGGGAAGGAAGAAAATAATGAGGGATTATAATAAAAATTATATTTAAATAGTGTCTAAGTTTATATGTGCCTCACAACCAAATAGAAACTCTAGAAAGTCATTGGAAACCCACTGGCTTAGAAGTAGATATACTCCTTTTTTTATTACTGAATTTTCTAATTTTCTTAATCAGCATGTAATTTTTTGTGCATAAAGCCATTCTGGTATTTTAAAGAGCTTTATAAAGGATTTCTAATTTTTCCAGATTTTAAAATTTTACAAAAGCCTAGATTTTGCCACTTTTAAAACACTCAACACGTTGTAAATTAATGCACCATTTTCTTGTTAAAATCAGCCTCGCAAAACATGATCTGTAGCTGAACAGGAGCAATAGCAAAGGTGTGAACTACTTCAAGGAAGTGCTAACTTCAGACCCTGAATGAGAACATTTAAATGCTAAAATTTTTAGCAACAGCAAACAGATGTTTCTGCAAAATATCTTTTTTTTTTTTTTTTCCTATTTTCCAAACTCCTTTTTTTCCATACATTCACTATTTTATTCTTCCAGTTTGGACTTTTCTGCCACTTTACCAATTTTCAGTGCCCATTCATCCTTGAAATGTTTCATTTTAACTTCTCCATCTCTCTTCCTCTGTAGTAATTGCAATGTAAGTTGGGTGTATGGTTCTACCTTAAAAAATGAATTTAGTATTGGTAACATGTGCCAGGCTGATGGCACTGCAAACTGAAGGCCATTGTTTTAATCACAGCAACTCACACATCAAACAACATGTATCACAGTGCCTGAACAACTATTCTCAATTCTCAATGATTAACCCTTTGGCATAAAACATAGTGTTAATTTTTTAAATGACTGCATGATATAGGTATATGCTTGACAATACATATTGTATTGATGGTGATAATCCAGTAGTCATATTAGGCACTACTGAATTTGAATGGCTTACAAAGGCAGAAATCTACTTATCAATGGTAAATTCCAATTAAATTTGTGATTGCACAGAAATTAACTTTCAAAAAGAGCAAAACACGTGTCAAAGACAACTTAGATGATTCTAATATCATCATTAACAAATTCTACATAGCAAACATAAAGTTCTAGTAATGTATCTCTTTAAATATAAATGGAAATAAAATTATCCTTTCTCATCCATAAGTGATTATTTGTATTGACAATTTGCCAACTCCAGGATAGTTTTGATACTGTCTAAAATATCACTTCATCCCCACAAACATCAACTGATGGTGATTTCATGAGGTTAATAGAACAAAAATGGGCCTAAGTCTCAAGATGCCTGGATTTAAGTAATCTTCCAAGTGAACTAAGTGTATGAACTTTTACAAATTTTTAAAGTTTTCTGGGCATTACTTCAGCCAGTGTAAAAGAGTGGTAAATAATCACAAAGATTCCATGCTCTCCTAATATTCTCTGACGAAAATGGCCATGGGCTGTTGTATCTGTAGCAAAATCCCTATTGGATAATTAGAGAAATCTTGATAGTCTGTCTCAATATATCTTTAAAAGAATATGACCATTTATGAGTAGTTAGAATGAGGAACTTTCTCTATGTTGTCATTCGATGTCGCCCTGAACTGAGTCTCTTTCTAAATTGTGATCACATCATAAAACTTCACCCCACCATTAGAGCTTACTTTGTACTTTAATGTGTTTTGCATGTCAAGATTCTCCTTAGAAAGTAAACTACCTTAGGGTACATCATACTTTATATCAGCCATTAGCGAATATAAGAACGCAGATTGGTTTATAATCAAAACTTGCAAGATAGAACATAATATATACATAGGGCTAGAGCCTTGCCTTTAAGGAAGGGAAGGGGATCAAAGAAGGAAAGAACAATTCCTAGCTGCTAATGCAAGTGTTTGGTGGACTAAAAGGTTTACATTTATCAAGAATTAATGTGGATATGAGATAACTTGAATTTTAATTATGTGAGGTAAACAATGACTAAAGGGAGATTTAACTTGAAGGGAAAAAATAGTGGAGAATGGAGCTTGATATCATTAAATATCAGTATTAGAATAACTATCATGAAATTGAGGGATTAATATCTAAGGATTATAATTGATAAAAATGGGTAGAAATTACAAGAAAGAATTACAATGAAATGTTGGCATAAACTTCTTATATTTACAGTTATTTGAAGACAGAATCATGTGTTTATAAAGACAGCAGTGTCTTCATTCTTAGAAATTTCATATAAAGTTTGAAAAGTCATTGTCAGAATTTTTTGTAGACAAGATGCTTGCCTGAAATGAGTATTTAGATTAATATTCTGTAAAAATAGTTTTTAACATGGATCAAACTATTCATAACCCTTATTGGTGTATGATGTGGTAATTATAACTTAACATACTTTTACCTTTAATTTATAGTACTTTTTTCTAAACCATATCTCATAAATGAATGCCCAGCTTACCTATATGAAATATTGACTTTACCTTTATAGAAAGTTAAATTTAGTACAACCTTTGTAAGGAAAGCAATGTTCCTGTTATAAATACGTATGAACTCCACTTGAATTATAGCAATTAATTATTTTAATAAACATGAGGGTGTACTATCATTGTCATTTTACAGATGAGAAAATACAGCATCAGAATTGAAATAACTTATCGAAGACTACAAATTTAGAAAACAGTTGTGGCCCAGTCTTTTATAACTTCAGAATCTTTGTCTGAAAATCCTTACCATTTATTTCCTTACGATGTCAAATATGCGTGGTGTGTCTTGAGCTAGCTTTCAAGCAAAGATCTTTAAAAATAGAAGAGACAACAAGCTATCTGAATGATTCAGTTACTTTTTTATATAAAAACACTGGGGTGGATAAATTATCCCTGAAATTTCTTACTGCCTTTATGATGGTAGAGATAAACTGGAAAAAAAAAATGAAATACAATGAAGAAATTTGCACGCTGTTATTAGATGAAAAGGTTCTTGCAGTAACTTGTTATAGAAGTCTGTGAAAAGCAGAATTGATTTTTATCAGGCTGATATTGCTCAGAGGAAATAGTCACTGCTTAACACAGAAGAATGAGCTAAATTGCCTCTAAGCTGCCATCATCTATATGAATATGGAAGTCAAATTTTAACTACTTTTCCTGGAAAAGATACATATGATGAACATTAAAATAAAATACACATGGTCTTTTCAGAAATTTAACAATTTTCTTCAAGCCAGCGACTCTGCCAATTTGCTAAGAAACAAGAATTTTAAGAAATGTTAGTTTCTAAATACAAGGCTATAAGAAAAAGTCTAGCATTACCATACATATCTCAAGATGGTTTTGGATTGAGTATTTTAATTTTTTGAAATAGCCAGCAGCTTGTTGGGAGATAACCTAAATTAAGAGTTGCTGCCATGAGAATAATTGCATTTTCCTACCCATTGACATTGTCTAACATTAAATCTGCATTCATTACGGACCAGTGAGATAGGCAGTTTTAGTTATTTTTTTTCCAGTTATAGAAAAAATAGTAGAAACTATTAAATGTAGACAGAAAAATTATACCATCAATGGAATGAAGCACTAATAAATCATAGAATAACAGTGTAGGCCTAGTGTTATCCACTTTTCTTTCTTTCTTTTTTTTTTTTTTGTTGTTCTTTTACCAGTAGCTATTTCATATAAACCTTATGATGAAATCACATTCAATAGAATTTGGGGGACTATTGGATTAACTCAAGCTGTCTTTTCCAAAAAGTAAAACATAAAACTGCAGTGTCCATGGTCTTTAATAATTATGTGGTCAGAATTCACAAATGAGGCCACTGAGTTTCTCTTTCAATTTTCTTTGGTTTTCCTGTATATTACTAGATAAAAGTTTGTATTGGCTTATAAATATGATTTGCAGGCACTGCAAAGCTCTTCAGTTTATTAAGGCTTTCTGGTAAGATGCTCATGACTGACACTGGAAACCCATCATGTTGCTTCCTTCTGCTACCTGAGTTCATTGAGATGTTCTGAGAGCATGGCATATATTTTCTGAACACTCCTAAGTGAAAGCTGCCTAATCACCCTGAAGAAATACTTCCAAAATATTATTTTTGTATGCTCTTCTTTCCTCCATTACTTTGCTTTGTATCTTAGAAATAGAACCAGTAAGTTGAAGCAGGAGAAAAAAATTGGAGAAAACAATTTATATCACTCCTCCTTAAACTACATAATGTGAATATATAATATTTCGAGAATTCCTTAAAGTTTGAAAAAAATTAACTGGACAATCATATTATTGATAAATCAGATAACTTCTTCCATCCTGCTTTAGTCACATTCAATAAGAATGGAATACTTTCTTTTTCAAAATCTGCAGTTTGATCTGAGATATTAATTCATTTAGGGGGTCAAGGCTGCAGTGAGCCACGATCATGCCACTGCACTCCAACCTTGTCAACAGAGCAAGACTCTGTCCCAAGAAAATGAATAAAATATTAAAATAAATAAACAAATATAAACAATATTTTAATATATAATACATATTTGAATGTACCTTAGTGTTTTTCTTAGAATAAATATCAAATGATAATGCACAGTCTATAAATACATGACTGAGTGACTGCAGATAATGATAGTAATATCTTGATGGAGAAGAAATCAGATTTTCTTTAATCTTAACATTTAAAAAACACAATTGTTCACCCCAAATTTAGAGAAAATACAAAGACTAGATAAATGTATAGCATTAGAAGCTAAAGTCTCTCTTTGGCCACTTAAAACAATGCCATAGATTCCAATAGCTGGACACAAGTCAACAGAGACAAGAAACAGCTGATAATAGATGAGTCTCTCTATCCGGTTGTTTATCATGTTAAATGAGAGCCATTTCATTTTAGGAATAACATCTCTTGTTTATGTCATTAATCCCTTCCTTTCTCCCTCAGCACCTTTCTCACTTCCTTCCTTCCCTCTTTCCTTCCTTCTTTCCATCCTTCCTTCCTTCCTTCTTTCTTTCTTTCCTTCCTTCCTTTCTTTTCTTCTTCATTGATGATTGCTATTTGATTACTAGGCCTTATACTAAGAAGCAAGACACAGTGGCGAATACAATAGTTGTGGCTTTGTTCTTCACATAACTTAGAGTCTAAAGTGGAAGGCAGATGGCTATCAGATTTGCATACAAAAACTCTACAATTTTGTACATTGTAAATTATATAATATTATGGTAAGTAGGATGGAGCCAATGGCCAAATATTTTGAAATAGATTTATAGTAATAGCAAATCCAGTAACAGCATTAGATAGGGTAGTTAAAGAAGGCCTCTCTAAGAAAGTAGCACTTAAATTGATACTTGAATAATGATGAAGAGACAGCCATGAAAAAGAATGATTGTGGGTATGGGGGAGAATTATTCACACAAGAGGACAGCACAAACAGAATCAAATACTCCAATATGTGAAAGATGAGCAGTGCGGCTAGATGGTAGTGAGTAAGGAGAAGAGTGAATTGGGTCTTCTACGGTGTTAGTAGACGGTATTGTCCATGTAAAGTATACTTACATAGACGGTAGTGTCTATTGTACACCTAGGCTATATGATAGAGTCTATTGCTTCCAGGCTACAAACTTGTACAGCATGTTATTGTGCTGAATTCTGTAAGCAATTGTAGCACAGGGGTATTTGTGTCTCTAAACATATCTAAACATAGAAAACATACAGTAAAAACATAGTATTATAATCTTAACGGACCACTGTTCTATATGAGATCTGTCATTGACCAAAATGTTATGTGGTACAAGATTTTATTTCCAGATAAGGTCACATTCTGAGGTACTGAGAGTCAGGGCTTTAACATACTTTTCTGTGAGACAAAATTCAACTCATAATAGCCACCTATCAAGGAGCACAGAGAGAAAAGAAACAAAGCTTGGAAATGCACATTTGTGGAATTTCAATGGGTACATTTCTTTTGGTGGAGACACTGGTAAAGATTGTGGAGTGTTAGCTAGAAGGAAGTCAGCCTGTATTTCCACCACGTTAAATTAAGAGAATAATATAAGGTAGGAATGGTAAAGAGCTTCAAGTCTATTGCAAGGAATAAAAGGAAGGCAGAAACAGTCCTCAGCAACAAATGTAACTCAACATTATTTAATAAAGCAAGAAAATGTGAAGTATCTTAAAAAGATTAACAGAGAAATTATTATTAAAATATTGTTTTGTAATTTAGGTTTTGGTGTGCTCTGGACACTCAATAATTAATAACAGCCAATTTCTAAGACTAAAGGGATTCTGTATGGCTAATTAGCCCTCTGCTTTCTATGTATATGTTGGAATGGGGAAAGCCTCCATCCAGCTCACTCTGGAAGGACTTTTGATTTTACATTATGTACAAAAATAAATTCTGTCATCCCTAGTGACATAAATGTAGAAAATAAAGCAAATAAAAATGTGAGAAGATAATATAAAAGCTTGTCTTTATAATCTAGAAATTGAGAATTTTTAAAAATAATACGGAAATGTTGAAAATTACATAAGAAAATATAGGCCGGGCGCGATGGCTCAAGCATGTAATCCCAGAACTTTGGGAGGCCGAGACGGGCGGATCACGAGGTCAGGAGATCGAGACCATCCTGGCTAACACGGTGAAACCCCGTCTCTACTAAAAAATACAAAAAACTAGCCGGGCGAGGTGGTGGGTGACTGCTGAGGCAGGAGAATGGCATAAACCCGGGAGGCGGAGCTTGCAGTGAGCTGAGATCCAGCCACTGCACTCCAGCCTGGGTGACAGAGCCAGACTCCGTCTCAAAAAAAAAAAAAAAAAAAAAGAAAGCATAGAGATATTTGAATATGTAAAAAATATCTAAAATATGGTAAGAAATGTAAACAGCATCAAGAGTCAACAAATTTGCCTTAGTATTTCTTTTGCTAAAACTTACAATACATAAGAATTTCTACTAAACTAATTTTACAATGACAAAAAACAATGAAAGGCTTAGAGCAAGAGTGGTATAAGGCAGAGAAAATAAGACAAATATGTATATTTTTAAAGTAATATCACATCTTATTTAAGCAAAAGCATGTGTGTAGCATACATGCATATATATCTATAGAAAGAGAAACATACAATTATAGTCTATGAATAGTACTTAATTTAGGGTGATAAGAACTTAACAAGTTTACCTTCTTTAACATATTAATATATTCAATTTGAAAATAAAGCAGGGAAAAGCAATAAATGTTTTGTTGTGAAAAACTGAGCATATCCAGCTTTTCCAGGTATTTTGGGGGACGTTCAGTTTACTCTATCTTGCACTAGTTTTTTTTAATCTACTGAATATTCATGATCCTTCTCTGAGCTAGGGTTTAAAAATGAAAACTATACTTGCTGTTATGGGACTTGTATTCCAATGGATAAAATAGACCTGAAAACAAGTGCATTATTTTCTACTGTAATAAGCACCATAAGGTTAATCAAGAAATTTACAGATAAAGATTTTTTTATAATTCTCTTTTCTTTCTTTTGTCAATTCACACATATTTTGGCCCTAGACAATAGTTCTATTTCTAAACTTCTAATCTTGTCTTAAAGTTAATAAAACAGGGAAATGTACAGGATATTTAAAGGTAGGATTAATAAATGGAAGCAGTAATAAAAATTAACTTTCAGAAACATGTGAATAAAACATGGAGATCACAAGAAGGTGTGTATTTTAATTAATATATGCATTTTTCACTGTATTAAAAATGTAACTCCATGTTTCTCATGATAGTGCATAAATATGGCTCAATTTAGTAAAGATAGATGTAATTCATTATAAGACAGGTTAATTCAATGTTCTTTTGAACCCACATTGCAGTGTATGTCATTTATGTGCCTTGTTTGGGAGAAGAATAGCTCAAATTAGTTCCATAAGCAATTTGGGTAATTTCTCTAGCTCTCCAAAGCTATCAAATGAAGAACAACATTCTACAGTACTTCTTTCTCTGTATTGTATGCAATGAAATAAGCAGAAAAGTAACAGAAAACCATGACAAATATGGTTTCACATTTATCCAGTATAGTTCTAAAATACTCCACAAGAAGGTCTATAGAACTGAGGAAGTGGAAAATATTCTCTCATCACGTTCTTGCACTCTCTACATAAAGCTGATTTAAAGGAGGAATTGCTCAGTAAATAGTTTCTACAGAAGCAGTTTAACCAGTTTCCTAAGGAGCATAGTTGCTCAGGAAACTCAGATATAGTATGGCACAGAGGCTGTGACTGGACACCTGCTGGTGTACACAGTTTCATGCTGCCATTTTTATCCATTTCTTCTCTTTCTCCTGGCTGTGCTCTCATATGGCAGAAGTGCAAAGTTGGGAAACCAGTGCAGTTCTTGGCGCTGGGTGAAGGAAATAAAATTGCTCATCGGTTTACTATAAAGACCACCTTTGGTAGATAAATTTGTTTTTGAGAGCAGATTAGGCAACATGTTTTCTACCCTGCAAAGACTTTCCATTGATCATTGGGGTACTCCCTGAGGATTTACCACAATTACAGTCTTTGGAAGCCCTGGCACATTAAAAAATGGTAATTGAATTTCATGAGAGCCATTTTCAAATCTCTGCTCATTTGAGAAAATAAAATCAAGGGCATAGGTGTATAAGGCATACTATAAACCTCAGACTAGTTTCCTAAGAAAGCAGTCATGTGTTTCCTTTGAAATATATAATTCATAAATATAAAATATATGTCAGGGTACCTCTTTGAGATATTTCAGTCAATAAATAATTCTGGTGTTAAATAATCTTTTATTTTTATATAAAATAAAAGTTGCTTGAACATCAAATTTATATGTGTTTATCCTTCTTTCTATATAAATAAATGGGTTTTGGCTTTTGTAAAAGATTGGCATCTCATTTTCGGTTGGTATTCTTTTAAAATGTGAAATAACGATGGTGATGTGGGAACATGTGCTGGAAATGTGACTTGTGGTCTCTGCACACCAGGCTGCCACATTTAGCAGCTGTTCAGTAGACATGAGGAACTAAGCAACAGAACACAAGCTATTGGACTGGGGACCCCAGATGACACAGCGTTATAAAAAGAGACAAAAAAATAAACTTTGCAATTAATCAAGAGCAGTCCCTTAGGTCTGAGGCTTAGAATTATCCATGGCTTCTGCATTCTGTCTGTGAAGCTTTTAAAGACAGGCAATCACAACTATGTCTCGCAAATGTTGTATTGTAGCAGATTATAGTAAAATCAGTGATATTTTAGCAGTCAACAATCTCAGATATTGAGAGAGTAGAAGAGAGAAAGAGTGGCCTAAAAACTGAATTCACATAACTATAGAGTTAAAGTGGAATTAAAATGGTTTTACTTAATGTTTAAATTTTCCATTAATTTTGTGTGCTTTGAAAGTTAATGGAATCCTGAGACCCTGTTGTTACCACACTGCTTGCTTAGGATGCCATCACACTTCTGATCTGCGTCTTCTTTTTGTTAAGGTTTCCCTGGGCATAAAACACTCATGGGCATTTCCATCTTTCTAAGAAAAAAAAGTAAAAGTCTTACAGTGGCCTACGTGCCCCTCAGCAATCTGGCCTCTCTTTCCCACCTCCCTTTTGCACCCTGCCCTAGCCTCCGCACTCTTTCCTTGTGTGCTCTGCATGTTCCTGCCTCAGATCCTTTCCCTCTTATTCTTTCTGTCTTGAAAACTCATCCCCAAATAGTTGATGGTTCACCTCCCAGTTCCTTCAGGGTGCTATTGAAATGTCATCTTCTTAAGAATGCCTTTTTCTATTCCCTTGTCTAGATGCCAATCCTCAGCCCTCTTTATCCCTTTTATCTCTCTTTACCTTTCTAATCATTTTCTTCTTAGCATGCACCATTACATGACATACACGCTTATGATTTTGCTCAATTTACCAAATAGAATATAAGTTGCAAGAAGTCAGAGGCTCTTTATCTTATTCACTGTTATACTCTAAATATCCAGAAAACTTCCTGGAACCTATCAGATGATCAAAATATTAGTCGTTTGGATGAATGAAGAGATCTCAAGTAATTGAGATATCATTCATAATCAGGATATTGTTCATAATCCTCAGGAGTTACCTTAGATAACCTACTTACTTTCTCAGATTTTCTGGCTGTCTCTTTTCATGAAAGAGAGCAGAGAACTGACTTCAAAGTATTCATCAATAACAGATATTCATCTTTCGAGTGGCTCCCCATTGTATTAAAAAGGACAGTTTATCGATCCTTCTTGAGGACTTTAAAATTAAACATATGCACCTCTTTATCTTATTAATTGACATGGAGATCATAAGGGGGAAAAAAAGCTGAAAATAACCAAAGCATGCTAATCTATGTGTTAATAATCTATGCTATGGGACACAATCTGCTTTGGTTGTTTGCTACTTTTAAAAATCAGGTATTAGAGATAAATATATTATTGTCATAATGACTGAAATAATGCTAAATATGAGTTGGAGGGTGGAGGATAAAGTTTCTTGTCTTAGCTTGAATTTCCTCAAACATAGACTTGAGATGAGGCATTGTGTGCAGATGGTTTGGGAAGCGATGCCAGGGTGCAGTAGGGAAGAACTAAGGAGAGTGAGGCAGGGAGGAAGGGAAAAACAATACCAACGTGCATTTTTGAGTTTATCGTTATGAGCAACAGATGCTTCTAGGAAGCATATAGGATGCTTTTCAAGATTGTGCAATCCAATAATTTATCTATCAGCTTTCATTTCAATTGATCAAAAATTGCTTCTTCAGAGTGTTTTTTCCTGTCTTTTTGAGTTGCACTTTCTGTGGGCCCTTCCTCCTTTGTCCTTGGCAGAAATCATGGGGGAGGCATGGGAGATGGACGGTTAGGATGTTAGTAATAAAGGCATGAAAATCGCACCCTGCACTCAATCCATATGCACCCTGCATTAAATCTTCTCAGTTACTTAGTCTTCATGGTCTCTACAAATGATTTAATATGCAATGGTCAGCGAAATAAGCTACAGAAGCTGCAATCATCTTGACTCCAACTGGCCCCCAGGTTGTTAGTGATATTTTTCATCTCACATTTCCACCACCAATCCTAGATATGCCAACCCTTCAAGCAGCATTTCATCTGGCCTTCGTTGCTTGCCTGATGGAGTGACCCAGATCTTCATCTCTGAGAAGTCCAAGCCCTTGAGTTCCTTAACCCAAACCTCAACTGCTCCAGTTGTTTTTCCCCATTCTACTAGGCATGGAAGACCACCAGAGGCCCAAGAGGAAGTTCCGATGTCAACACATCCTCCCTGCCACCATTATGTAATACAGAACCCTATTCTACTGTGTTCCCTACCACAAATGTTCCCACCTCTCATACCTAAGAAACCAAGACATGTAATCCATCAGAGCCTAAGATTTCAGAGGAAGGAAGCCTACATTCCTCAAGGTGACTGGCAGTGGTGGTGAGAAAGGCCAGTCTTCTTTCATCAATGAACTTGTATGTTTCACTATTCGATTCAAATTTCCTATTTCAAGAAATCATTTCAATGCATACACTGTATTCTTGCAGACAACATTGCAACCCTGAGGAGTGTTTTGTTAGACATGGTACCATAGTTGAGTCTTTTATAATAAGACATCCCATTATAACATTAGCCTGGTAATTCTGGATAATATGACATAGGGTAGAATCAGTGGATCTCACAGTCATGTTCTCATTGTTACCCTATCTTTTCTATAAAATGGATCTTTTAAACTGAAATGGTGTCACATGTTATAAATCTTAGATGTTGGTGTTGTCAGTAAAACTATGGGCAGGGAAGGCAAATCAGTACTAAAGTAAGAGCTAATTTTGTTTTGGATGAAACGCTTCCCTCCAGGATACAAGGGCTGGAAATAATTACTTTGTCATGAGCGACTGAATTAGTCTCCTTGGAGCCATTAGCACCATTTCATGGGCTCAGCATTGATGTCTGTTTTGTAAACTTTAGGCTTTCAAACATCAGTGGAAGGTAGATCTGGATTTTTTGAAAAAAAGCTTAAACCACTGGACCTATGCATAGCTTTCCTTTCTGCTGCCACACTTACTGTATTCATGGCTTCTTCCACAAATACTGGTAGTCAAGAACATAAGCTGACTGATGCCCACTTAATGCACTTAATGGCCACTTAATAGCCATCCTGTCTGTATGGTGGTTTTTTTTTGTTTGTTTTTGTTTTTTTTTTAGATGAAGTCTCACTCTTGTTCCCCAGGTTGGAGTGCAATGGCACAATATCGGCTCACTGCAGGCTCCACCTCCCAGATTCAAGTGATTCTCCTGCCTCAGTCTCCGGAGTAGCTGGGATTACAGGTGCCCACTGCCACACCAGGCTAATTTTTGTATTTTTAGTAGAGACGAGGTTTCACCACATTGGCCAGGCTGGTCTTGAACTCCTGATCTCAGGGGTCCACTTGCCTTGCCCTCCCAAAGTGCTGGGAGCCACTGTGCCCTGTCAGTCTATATAGTTTTTGAACATATCCTATGTGATGTGTAAACTGTAGTGGTCATTAACCTGAGGCACGAAAACATTTTTCTTTTGTTGTTTTTTTTTTGAGGTGGAGTCTTGCTTTGCTGCCCAGTCTGGTATGCAGTGGCGCAATCTCGACTCACTGCAACCTCTGCCTCCTAAGTTCGAGCAATTCTGCTGCCTCAGCCTCCCATGTAGCTGTGACTACAGGCATGTGCCACCAAGTCTAGGGCTAAGTTTTGTATTTTTAGTAGAGACAGGGTCTTGCCATGTTGGCCAGGTTTGTCTTGAATTTGTGGCCTCAGGTGATCCACCCCCACCTCGGCCTCCCAAAGTGGTAGGATTACAAGCATGAGCCAGCACTTCCAGTCTTGAGGCACAAAAGTCTTCACCAGCATAAACATGAGCACTGCTCCTCCAGGCCTCTTTGATTCTGAACTCCTCACCTCATTCCTTTCAAGACCCTCACCAGTTGGCTAGACAAGTGAGCCACCAAGTTATTCCTCCAAGGTTTGCTCACAATGAGGATTTCCCCTGGCACCAGTCTTTAGTGTCACTCCTTGTTATGTGTTGAATTGTGGCTCCCCAAATTATTAGGTTGGTGCAAAAGTTATTGTGTTTTTTTCAATTACTTTCAATGGCAAAAACCACTATTATTTTTGCACCAACCTATATATGTTGAAGTTGTAACTCTTGGGACCGGTGAATGTGACTGTAATCCAGTAACTGGTGTCTATATAAGAGAAAGGAAAGAAAGGTTTGGATATGGAGACACACACGGGTATAATGTCATGGGACAACAGAGGCAGAGATTGGAGCAATGTAGTTGTGGGACAACACATGCCAAGGATTTCTGACAGCCTCCAGAATCTAGGATGAGGCAAGGAACACTTGTTTTCTACGGCTTTGAGAGAGAGAATGACCCTGCTGATGCCTTGAATTCAGAGATCTAGCTTCCAGAACAGTGAGAAAATAAATTTCTGCTGTTTCAAACCACCAAGACTATGGTATATTTTTACAAGAGCCCTAGCAAACAAATAAACTCCTCATTGTTCTATCTTGATGTGGTTTTACATTTTCAGCTAGTATTAATTTATCAGGCCGACCTATCTGTGAACTAAGCTTCTGTCAGCCCTAAGGCCAGAGATATGAGTGGAGAAAGAGACTTTGTTCAACAAGACAGGGTTTATTACCTGCTTATGTAACTTGTGCCCTCCTGATGTTCTCCAGCCAGTTCCAGAAAGTATCATTTTAATTGCATAATGGGTTACCTCTATGGCCACCTGACCTTATGATTTGGTAATTTTATAATACCAAGATGATGATGGGGATAGTCATTGCCCAATATCTGGTGTTGGGCAGAGTTGTAGCCAATAGTCTGATTACACAGTCACTTGCTTTTTTTGTGATCAGGAATTCATTCACATAGCAGGAACTATTTTAAACACAAAGAATAATTCTCTGTGACTGAATACATGGCCTTGCTACAGTACACTAGCATGAGTTCCAAGCTCAAGTAGGAGCTTTCCAGAGACCTCATATAGCTTCTCTGTCTAATATAGATAGCATCGTTGCAAATGCTGAGTCATGCAACCAAGCTCAGGGCATCTTGTACAATATCTTAAAACTATTTGCAAAACCTTCTCTGCTCCTTGAGCTAAATCTTACTAAAGAGGATCTTTTTTTATCCTTTAAAGTAAAGAATATTGTTTTTCTAGAGCTCCATGCCTCTATATAGAAAACAGACCTGTGAAAAGCTTCATTCATTGGGCAGTTTGGATTTTCAGGGTCAAGTTTCTTGCTCTCAGTTTTCAGATTCTGCAGGCTTGTGAGTCTATTCAGTTAGGCCCTCTGAGTCAGGCTTTCCCTGTAGATAACTCTATCTGCAGCCATTAGTTGTCTGATCACAGGTGTCCCAAAATACTGCTGAGAGATAGGGGACATTTTGCTGATTAGGAGTCTGATTTAACTTTTGATCATAACTCAGGAGCTCCAGTCAGACTGTTCTGGATTCGCTGCTATATAGACTATGTAAGAGCTATTAATACAGTAGTAACTTAATTCATTCTCTGTAAATATTCCTTTTGAGTAAATCTCCACCCAGAGAAAGATGTTCTTGCATCTATGGACATAAACACCATAAAATCCCAAGAAAAGTGAATCTTTGTCTTTAACAATGGAGTTCTATCTTCTCTTTCAAGATAAGTAAATGTCTAAAGTACTCTAAAGAGATGTATATGGTTTCCTGCAACACTAGTTTTCTATCATGCAAATATATATATCATGTATAATCTGTATATATGTGTATCATATAGATGTATATCATATATAATCTGTATATACATATGAGGCAAATATTACATATTTGGTACAATTTTTCAGAAGAAATCTTTGAGGAAATTTTTTGTAATTAGTTTTGAATTTGTAGTATATTAAATGCATTCATTTTGGTGACATGTTTTCAAAAAATTTCTGAAGTAATGATGAATAATTAAGTCCATATATGTATATGTTGGCATAGTTCCACTCTGAATGGCAAATATGTATGACATGGAGGTTTTATATGTATAAATATACATATATTTTTATATATGTATAAAATATACACATATTTTTATATATGTATAAAATATACACCTATATGT
>NW_012123376.1:10148370-10164298 GCF_000951035.1 Colobus angolensis palliatus
AGGATGGTCTTGATCTCCTGACCTCGTGATCCACCCGCCTCGGCCTCCCAAAGTGCTGGGATTACAGGCTTGAGCCACCGCGCCCGGCAGAAAAAGCATTTTTTAAATTCTCATTTAGTTCTTAGTCTTTTCACTCATATCTGCCCCAGCACAATGCGACCCTCATGTCATATGTACTTGCTGTTCAGAGTGGAATTATGTCAACAAATACTTATAAAGACTTAAAGTTTCATCATTACTTCAGAGATTTTTAGGAAACATGCCCCCAAAATGAATGCATTTGGTATACTACAAAGTCAAAACTAATTATAAAACATTTTTTTCTCAAAGTTTTTTTCTGAGAAATGATACCAAAAAATGCAGTATTTGCTTCCAATCTATTTCTGCATATCACATTAAAATGCAAAACAAATATGTCTGTCATTTGTTAGTGAGAATCCCATGTTTTCTTCTGGAGTATGTAGGCAGTAGTTGGGCAAGGTGTGATGTTTCTAGAGTTTAAAAATAATGTTGCAAAAATTTCATGATGTAAACTTTTAGGTTGAAAACAACTATGAGACTTCAAATTGGTTTTTAAATCATAACAAAGTATATAGTTTCTTTTTGAATACTTTCCTCAATAATTTTCTTTATAATTGTATATATTTTAGCATTTTGGTTTTAGGTCACTTTCTTCATGTTTATTTTTCATCTCTTTTTATCTTTATTGCCATCACCAGAAAATGTATTTCAAGTAGAGGGAAGGGTATGGGGTACTTTTTATCCCCAAACTCTTATCTTTGTCTTTCTTTCTCTCTTTCTTTACTTCCACCCTGCTACCTTCCTTTCTCTATTTAATTCTTTGGAAACACTATTTTTAATTGATTTTCATTTTTGTGCTGTATAGGCACCACTCAAAGACCAAAAGCCTTCTCAGCCAAACTCAACATCTTTTTCTTACCACATCAAATATTTTTTAAACCAGATTCCTCTTTGCTCACTAATTTAAAAATAGAACATTAGTTTGTCTTCATCCTAAGGACGCATGACACATACACATACTACTTGCTTTAATTATAGATACGTATTTTTAAAGTAATAAAATACGCTTTTACATGTTCTGCTTCTCAGTTCCAGAGATCCAACTCATTCACACCCAAGAGTTCCACTAAGATCTTCAGAACACTTTACGTAGTATATTCCAATGCAATTGCTGTAACCACATGTTCATCCACACACAGGTACACTGCTAATATATGTAACTACAATAATATACATATATATAGAAAATGCACATGCATTTTCTAGCTTGCTGTTATTAACTTGATTGTAATAGGCAAGATTCTCCAATGGCCTCCCAAATTTTCATCCCTGGGCATCCTGTATAATCCCCTTCCCTTGAGTATGGACTTAACTTATAGATGAGATATCTCTCCCTTTATAAAGCTACTATTAATTGATTTTGAGTTATTCAAAAAGAACATAATCTTGGATGGGGTCAACATAGCCATTGTAAATCTTTAAAAAAGGTGAGACATTAGAGAGATTCTGCAGCCTTTGAAAACACAGCCTCCATGAGTCCTGCAGCTGTGAGGAGTTGAATTTTTTTAACAAGCAGAAAACTGGAAGAGGACCCTTGAGCCTCGGATAAGTCCCCAATCCTGGCTGAGACCTTGATACAGCTGTTTGGAAAACAAAGTAGAGAATACCACAAAGCCTTGCAAAAAACTTCCAGACGTCCAGAACTTTGAGATGTGAAAGGATGTTGCTTTAAGCCACTCAATTTGTGGCAATTTGTTATACATCAGTGAAAAATGAGCACACTGAACTGTGGAAGGAAGAAGCTCACAGATACATATGACTATGTTTTTTCAACATTCTAACTAAATTAATTTCCATTAAAAAGCAATTATTAAAATGTTAATCGCAGTTAAAGTATTAATGGTAATAGCATCTGTAATATATGGAATGCGTTAGTTTTTTATATATGTTGCCTCATGTAATTGCTACAAAAACTCTATGAGGGAGACATTAGACATCTAAATTTATAAGCCATACAGGGAGGCTTAGGGAATTTAGGCATCTTATTAAAAATGGCAAAGCTAGTGTGTGGTGTGCTGACTGGGAGGTGTGTGGAAAATCCCCCAGACAGACAAAACCCTGTTCTGTGGTTTCCAAGTCCGTACTATTTCCCCTTGAGTACATTGCATTTCATTATTTATAGGAAATTACGTACAAGTTGTCCTCTCTTGCACTGAGTTGCTAAGATCAATAAAGTAGTTACCTATAATGAAAGACCTTAAAATCAAGTAGAGGAAGCAGATATGAATTCGATAATATTTTCCAAGGTCTAAAATGAAGTAAATGCTGTATTTTGGGGTTATATGCTGGTGGTATTAGAAAATACTTAGAGAAGCCATGGCAACTGAGTTAAGCCTTAAATAGTCTGAATGATATTTCAGGTAGGAAAAATTGGAGCAGCGATCATTTGAGTGAAGAAACGAAATGCTGCATTAGAAATGATGAATGTACAGACTATGTTCCCAGAATGTTCAGAAGACAGGAGCAGAGGGGAGTCAAAGAAATGAGCTTTATTTCCTCAGTGCATGCTTCCTGCGTTGTTTACATGTTCTCTGCATTTGCCTTGCTGTTTCTCTCTTTCAATCTTCTTGCTTCTTATTCTAACTGTTTTTTGAATAGTAATCCGAACATTTTTGAAACTTGTGTCAGTATCTCATTTTAGAAAGTGCCTAAGTGAAGCCTTTATTTTAAGATCCAGTTGCACACACACATTTTTTACTTTACTGTTAGACTCATACCTGATGCTCAATATATGTGTCATTTATTTTCCTTGTGTCCTTGATATGTAAAGGTAATTTTTGAGTGTTTTTCTTGATTCTTAGTGGTACAAGGCATACTGCTAGGTATAAGAAAGAAGAAACAAGTTTGGCAAGGATACTGATCTTGTGTGGAAATGATGGTAGTTGGGGGCAAAACCTGAAAAAAATATATGTATCGCGAAAAAGTAAGTGAAGAAAACGTGCCAAATAGTAGTAAATCCTAGACAGAAAATGAAACAGAATGATATACTAAGAATTAACTGAGGAGACAATGTCAGAACAGGTAGTCAGAGAAGGGCTTTTCATAAAGATAGCCCCTGAGAATGTACATTGCCATTTCTCTGATCCACCAAACATATAGCCTAGAAGGAGTTGTCTCTGGCCATAAAGGTCTTTTGCTTAATTAAGTAAAGTTTTTAACAGAAGGAAAATATTATAGGAAAACACTACTTCTGTCTAAGAAAAAAATTATTTCTAATATTATTTAAGAAATATAATATTTCTAATAATATAATGTATTATTTCAAATATGTAATAAGAGAAAGCTAAAGATAAAATCTTAGAGAAGTCCCTATTAATACATTATAGAAAGGAAAGCTTTCTAAAACAAATATATGATCATAGATAAGCAGAAGAAATTTATCAAATTCATTTTCCTGTTGTATTCATATTATCAATAATAAATAAACTAGAGGTGAACTGAAAGGCACCTATGAAATTTTCCAAAATTATTGTCCAGAGATTTGTATAATTCAAACACTTTATATGGAGGAGGTGTCATTTTTGCACAGACTTTAATTTTACAAACTCAGTCATGTGTCCTTTTAGGTTTTTCTTTTCTTTTTTATCCTTAGTAGAAAAAAAGAAATGAAAGAGTAAAAAGACCCTCACAAGACAGTTAATCACTTCACTTGTGGGAAAAGTCAGAGTACTACACATTTTGTGGCAACTGAGAAGAATGCAGGATAGGCTATTTTTGTGCTCACGAAAGAAATATCAATCTTTTGAAATTTTCCCACTTATCATTTCTTGTATTCTATCTATTTGGTATATTAAATCCATATATAATAAAATTGAAAACCACTCATTTTACATGAAACTAATTATGTTCCGTACAGACCCAGAGGTCAGATTTACCCTGACTGAGTACTTTCTATACCATTTACTTGTAGCTTGCACATGGAGTGCAATGTCTCTGCTGGAATCACATGTGCAGCTAGTGACTGATACTCTCTAACTCACCAGCACTTATTTCTTAGGTTGATGCTTATTTACTCCTTTTTCAGAATGTATGAAAAATGCTTCTCAGTTTTATATGTATTAAAGGAAGCATAGATTTAAAAATGATAATTTATATACCCTGAGAATAATAACTGATTTCACAGTTCATTAATTCAATTGATGAACAATAATAAAAGAGAAATGCTGCAAAAGAGAAATGTGTGAAAGGTGGGAGAGAGAGTATATAATTTTACTCATTCAATATTCAAAAGAAATACATGATTAAATGCACCTTAAATAAAATGGCAAATTCACTGTGGAAAATAATTAACTTTAATTAAGATACCACTTTAAAAACTTACTTCAAGTGTGAAATTGAATAGGTAATTTTTTTTGAAGGATAGAATTCTAATATAATTTCAGATGCAAATTTTGTTGATGAAAATAAAATCCGGTTTTTGTAATCAATTACATAGAGTTTGTTTTCCTTCTGTGTTTGTCTTTGATAGTTTCAGAAAAGAGAAATGACAAGTGAACTATATGATATTGGATTTTATAATCAGAGTGACACCATATAGTCAAAATGCTTAAATCTTTACTTCTTTATGATCCCATTTCAGTGTAATTTTTAAAAATCTAGTTTATATTAATGGAGGATACGGCACATTTTTCAAAAACTATTGCCCAAATAAAACATTTTTCACTATATATATATGTATGTATGTATAAATATATACATATGATGAAAACACATATATGTGTATGAGAGTATGTGTGTGAGTGTGTGTGTGTATCATGGTCAGAATAGAGAAAACATATGTTAAATAATTTCTGCATTTCATTGCTTTATTATTTTGTAAATCATCACTAGTCTAAAGAAATCTAATGGTATTGATGGATTTAACTGTATATGGTATATGTGTGTGTGTATATGGTAACTATTAAGTATCATATTTGAGAATGCCATATGATTTTAGTTTTGTTTGTTGACAAAGTATTAAAAATTCCTTACATGAAATTGCATGTGAACATATAAATAAAATTCCTACGCTAATAGGCCCAGATAAATGAAATAAAAGTAATATTCCTATTTTTCTCATCATGGGAAGAAAATTTTGAAATTACTTTGCAAACGTCAGCAAAAAGGGCACCACATATAAGGTAGTTCAACAAGTGATTATCTTATCATTACTCTACAATTAGAAAAGCAGTCTCATAACCAGATCTTTATTATTTCCAAATGAATGTTTAAAAGCATAAAATGACTTTATTTTGAAGTCTAACTATACATAAGTCTGAACACTTGTCGTATACAAACAGAGATTAAAGATGGAGTCTCTGCCACACCAAGGCTTCAGAATTAATATAACATGACCAGTGTAGTAACAGATCCAATGAGTCACTGCCTACTCTGAATAAATGCTTAAAGTAGCTAAAGAGAAACTGCCAAGGTCAAAGCTCAGTGCTATTTCAGACAGATGTTATTCTCTGTACAGCAGTCTCTCTTTCTGCTTCCAAAAGGAACTGGTGCACTGCAGGCACTCAGGATGAATCTGCCAGATTTAATAATGATCAAGAACACTCTTAAGTAAATGTCTCCAGAAAGAGGAGCAATTGGAAAATTTAAAAGTAAGGACTACATGAACTGTGGCTCATGCAGAAAGTACACCTTTCTTGTCTCATTTCAGAACAAAAGTACCAAAGAAGAATATAGAAAAAGTACATGGAGATTCCCTCCTTGAAGCTGAAGGATCAACACTAACCTGCAGAAACCATACAGAAAATGTTTTGGGGAAATGGACATGTGGATGGAAGCAAGTTTCTTTGGATCAATATTCATTGGTGGAGATTTCTTTTCATTTTGACACAACTGTAAAACACATATTACAGTATTCTAAAATTTAGAGTGAAACATTTAGAAAAGCTGTGATGTTGATGGGAAAGTAGGAGACAAATATACTCAGTACAAGATTTGAGTACTTTATAGTACTAATGTTTGCAATTTTTTTTTCTTACTATGTCTTTATCTTCTTTTGAGATTGTAAGGTGTATTCTTATCTTTGGCTGTCTTTTAGCCTTTACATAAAAAGTGTTCAAGTGAAAGATGTGATACTTCATGCATTTGGGGGCTATAAATACAATATTTCATTGCAACAGAATTAATGGAATTGTTAAAAAACTTTCCAAGCAGTGAAAGTTAATCAGGAACCACCCTAAGTGTAAGAAACAAAGTTAACACCTCACCACTTTTCATTACCACAAAATCTACCATTTCTCAGAGTGATTTTCATGCAACATTATTAATTTAACAGTGTCCACGATAGATGTAAATATTTTATCAAGTACAGTTTTCATCACATCAGTCATTTGTAGCTTACAAGATATTTGTAAACTAATTAAAAAGCAAAATCGCTGGCATCTGAAACAATAGGCATGTTTTAATTAGTCTTTATGTGTAACAAATCATCCCAGAATTGTGTTAACTCCGCATTGACTTTTCATTGCATGCAGGTTGGCCATAAAAATGGGTCATGCTTTTGAACATAGTGGCTCTCTTCTAAAAGGCAATTTCCAGGTGGGCAATCAGTTGAGAGCTATCAGCTTCCCACAACCCAGCAGCTGTGGGAATGATTGCTTCATTTCTGAAAGGGGTGGGAGTGGATCAGGGTGTTGCACAACAGTATCTTCTTTCGCTTCATCTTAAGTTCATTTCAAATCCCTCTGCTTCTCTTCAGTCTCACTCCACCATTCTAATCACATCTCACTTGATTATTGCAAGGGCTCTCTATTGTTCTCAGTCTATTTTTTTTTTTTTTTACATGGCAGTGAGTGTTAATCTTGTAAATAAAAAGTGTTTTCCTATCTTACACGTTCTTCACCCCTCCAATGTCTTCTCATTGCTCATATGTAAGTAAAATATTCTGTGACTTTCTATTAAGAAGGCTTATCATGGCATTGCCCTTTTTTTTTTTTTTTTTTAACTTTTACATGCTCTTCCTTACTCTCACACTTTTCCTTACTCTTTGTCTTCAACTGAATGGTGTGTTAAAAGTTCTTCTAACAGAGCTTGAGGTTTTCACCTCAGGGGTTTTAGATTTTCTGTTTCTTCTGTTTCTTCTGTTTCCAACTTCCACTTTCCTCCTCTTTTGCATAGCAAATGCTGTCTAATCTTTGGAAATCCACTTAAACAATGCTTCCAGATTTCCTTGGGTACCCATAACATATTTTTCTATAGCCAGGTCATCAGTAGAGTGTTGAACATTATAAGACTAAGGATAGAACTATGAAAAACTTTCTGCAAATTGATATTGATATATAATCTCATATTGTTTTGACCCCAATGCCAGATATTATGCCAGACATCATGTAAATTTTCAATAAATATTTATGAGTAAGTTAATAGGCCAGATAACAATGATCTTACTTTTAAGAAATCTTCAGTTTATATCTGTTCATTTTATCTCAGTAACATAATAATAGATGTCATTACATGCCTTGAAACTTTTCGGATATCTTGTATCTGAAATAAAGGTTCTCAACCATATGCATGATTTTGCTCCGCAGGGGAGAAAAAAAACATGTTGTCACAAACCAAGGAGAGAGGTAAGGAGGGAAGGACAGGCCAAGCAGCAGCTTAACATCCCACAGTATGCAGGCAGACTCATCCCACCAACAAAAACTTATCCTGCCCAAGATTTCTACAATGACAATATGAAGAAAAGTGAAACTCTATCACTGTGCAATGAACTAATTTGACAAGTGCAGAAAAGGAAGGAAGGAAGGAAGGAAATGAGGGAGGGAAGGAGGGAATGAGGGAAGGAGGGAGGAAGGAAGGAAATGAGGGAGGGAAGGAGGGAATGAGGGAAGGAGGGAGGAAGGAAGGAAATGAGGGAGGGAAGGAGGGAATGAGGGAAGAAGGGAGGAAGGAATGAGGGAAGGGAGGAAGGAGGGAGGGAAGGAAGGAAGGAAAGAAGGAAGGGAGAGAGGAAGGAAAGGAGGAAGACAGGAAGAAAGGAAATGTGGGAGGGAAAGAGGGAGGAAGGAAGGTAGGAGGGAAGAAAGGAAGGAAGGAGGAAGGAAGGAAGGAAGGAAGAAAGGAAGGAAGGAAGAAAGGAAGGAAGGAAGGAAGGAAAGGAGGGAGGGTGAGAGGAAGGAAAGGAAGGAAGGTAGGATAAAAATGAAAGAAAGCAAGGAAAAAAGAAAATGACATGTGCTTATTGAGATGTGTTTTTTGCACTTTTATCCTGGCTCTTAACAACAGCTTCCTCCTTTTTTCTAACTTCTTACAGGTATTTATTTGAAAAAATCTTCTTAAACCATGTCTGCTGTTTTCCACAAATATGTCAGCCTGACAGATTTTAGGACTGTGTTATTTTCAACATAGTTCTTCAGACATCATTACCTGCAGTTCAGTGATATCGGTGCACATCTTACTGTACTTCAGTAAGTAATTTGTCTGACTCAGGACTTCCAAAGTTATTTAGATTACCTAGGTGCTTACTTGTTATCTCCTAGTGTATTTTGGACTTTGATTATCTTTTATCAAAGATGGTTCTGCCCTCTCTCATCTGATAATGATTAGACTTGAAAGGGAAGTCAGAAGAGGTGAATGTCTTATTGATTCCTGAATTTGATGGACACTTTCAAATCTCTGTACTTGTCTATCTTATTTCTTCAGATTTTAATGATGTTTCTTCTTACCTATTATAAAGGTACCTCCTTACTGTATAGTCTTTCTCAACCATAAAAAGATTACTCTTAACTCTATACTCAAGCACCATATTGTATTCTGGATTTCATTTCTCACACAGCCAAACACAGTTTCTTATACAGTATTTTATAGTATTATCAGAATCAAAGAATCAGAGACTCTAAAGAAAATTTACCTATGTATATTTTGGGTTTGTGAATATGTCTAATCATACTTTGTTTGTACTTTATTATTTCTAACTTTGTTAGGTTCCCTTTAAAACAATAAAATATAATTTAATTATATTCTTATAATTTCTTCATTTTATTTAGTAAATTATTTGGCTTTTTATTCATATTTATTCTATTAATATAAAATATTTTATAAGCAGTGATTTCTTTATGTTTCTCAAGTGTGTAATTCTCCTCTTTTTATCTTAAAAAATCTCAGTTATGTTGTCTTGATATTTTACTTTCTTTATTGGATAACATCTCCTGTTATTCCATGTAATTTTATTCCATAGAATGGTATAATAAACTCTCATTTTAGTATATTTGATATATATCTTACTATTTAGGTTAACATATAATTTGCTATGTATTCTAATTTTGAATATTTTTCAATATTTGTATATTAACTAAATTTTTCTATTCTGTATTTGAAAATACTATGTATATCATTCTGAATGCAAAATATCCTGTGCCCTAAGGAAGAGATACTGAAAGGTATCCTGGTGTCATTCTTTGTAGAAAACATCCGTTTCATTCCAGTACTCAGAATGTAGTTGGAAAAGAGAAGTGAGTAAATTCAAATGTTAGTGCTTATAAGTCAGAGACTTACCTCATCACATTGCTCTTAGGACTAAATCAGATCTTATAGGATGTATTAGAATGGAAAGATGTAATGGTCAGTGTGGAGCCAGTATTGACCACAAATAGTATAAATTGTATAGTAAAAGACACAATAGTTTTGCCTTGAAGATGGCAGAGGTAGGAGGTTAACCAATGAAAGCAATGACATGCCACAATGAAAAGCACCTGGAATTTTTTTTAACAACAAATAGCCAGAAAAAAAAAAAAAAGAAAGAAAGAAAGAAAGAAAGAAAGAAAGAAAGAAAGAAAGAAAGAAAGACAGAAAGAAAGAAAGAAAGACAAAAAGTTGTTGAGAGTTATAGTAACAAAACGGCAAATGGCAATAGGAAGTAAACAGTGTAAGCTAATAATACACATAATTGTGCAGGAGTCTAGCAAAGGCCATGTAAAATTTGCAGCGGCCACAAGGCCAACTGTAGCAGCAGTTGAGAGATATTTATAATAATGATTGGAAAGCTTACTGTAATTTTTGTGGTCATGTTTAGCAAAGTAAAAGTCATTACCAGAAGTCTAACAAAGAATTGTTTTTAACTTGTGAAATCACTTATACAAACAGTCTTGCAAATAGTTTAATAAATTTTGTTAAGTAATTTATAAAATTACATAAAACTGACTAGGCCACAACGGTCCCCACTGTATGATTAGTTTAATTATAGCAGTAGGACATTGAGAATCTGCAAAGGAAATCTTTGTGACACTGAGTTAATGGATGAGCATATTCATCATCTGGTGATAGAGTAAGGAATTACATTACAGACATAAATGGGACTTGGTCCCAAACAAGGAATTTTGTATTAAAAATAGCAATTAGTAGTGGTTTCCTTTGCAGTATTTTGAAAAATTATATCTTTCATAAGTTTAGGGAATAAACAAATCCAGAATGAAAAAATGCCATTAGTATCATAAAAGCATATGAAGACTGAGCTTTGAGAAGCTAATTTTACCACCACCTCCTTACCAAGACTCTTACACTGTTGAGTAAAATCTGACATTTATATTGTTAGATAACATCCATTCACTCACACACTTTAAAGTTGATTAAATCAACCCTATTAAAAAGAAAAAAAAAAAAACCTAAAACCTGTCAAAAATTATATCAGTGTTCTCAGGACTCACCTTAATGAAATTAAATTTTTTAAAAACCAAACACCTAGATAATCTGGACATACATCTAAGTATTATTACATGAAGTAGAGAGTACCTTGTTTCCATTTCTATGCCAGTGAAAAGGAACTTAAACAAATACAATATATTTTTCAAAAAGAGTTTTACTGTCACATTGAATGAAATTGATCTTAAGTCCTAAGATCCCTAAATGAGGTAACAACTAATAAGAATAAATTCAGTATTTCAAAAAATTAAATGTACATACTATTAAATAATAGATAATTTAATATGGTTATGTACAGTAAATAAAAGATTCTAAGATAATTCATAGTTCTTTTACATACTGACATTCCCAGTATTTGCCTAACAATTTGGTGGAATAAGTATTCACTTCAGTGAACTATTGGGTTGGTTCAAAAGAGATTGCAGTTTTCGCATTGTTGGATTTGGCCACTTGATATTGGAATACATTCTTATTTAAATGTGATTATGTTATACTTCATTTTAGTAGGAATTTCTCGCTTTATATTTTTGCTAATGACTTATTACTTGCTGTTTATTTTATACTTATTGTAGACTATGGAAACGATGTTAGACAAAAAGCAAATTCAAGTGATTTTCTTATTCGAGTTCAAAATGGGACATAAAGTAGTGGAGACAACTCGCAATGTCAGCAATGCTTTTGGCCCAGGAACTACTAATGAACATACAATGAAGCAGTGGTTCAAGGAGTTTCGCAAAGGAGAGGAGAGCCTTGAAGATGAGGAGTGTAGTGGCCGGTCATTGGAAGTTGACAATGACGAATTGAAACCAATTATCGAAGTTGATCCTCTTACAACTATACAAGAAGTTGCCTAAGGATTCAACATTGATCATTCTGTGGTCATTTGGCATTTGAAGCAAATTGGAAAGGTGAAAAAGCTTAATAATTAGGTGCCTCATGAGTGAGAGACAATTTTAAAAATCTGCATTTTGAAGTGTTGTCATCTCTTATTCCACACAACAGTGAAAATTCTCTCGATTGGATTGTGATATGTGACAGAACGTTGATTTTACATGACAACTAATGATGACCAGCTCAGTGGCTGGACCGAGAACAAGCTCCAAAGCACTTCCCAAAGCCAAACTTGCACCAAAAAAAAAGGTCATGGTCACTATTTGGTGGTCTGCTGTCAGTCTGATTCACTACAGCTTTCTGAATCCCAGTGAAACCATTACAGCAAATCCATGAGCTGCACTGAAGATTGCAACACCCGCAGCCGGCATTGGTCAACAGAAAGACCCTAATTCTTCTCCACAATGCCTGATTTCATGTCGCACAGTCAATGCTTCAAAAGTTGAACGAATTGGGCTGTGAAGTTTTGCCTCATCTGCTATATTCACCTGACTGCTCATCAACCAACCACCACTTCTTCAAGCATCTCAACAACATTTTGCAGGGAAAACACTTCCACAACCAGCAGAATGCAGAAAATGCTTTCCAAGAGTTCATCAAATCCTGAAGCATGGATTTTTATGCTACAGGAATAAACAAACTTATTTCTCATTGGCAAAAATGTGTTGATTATAATGGTTCCTATTTTGATTAGTAAAGATGTGTTTGAGCCTATTATAGTGATTTAAATTTCACGGTTCGAAACCACAATTAAATTTGCACCAACCTAATATTCAAACATTTATCTAACTCTGTCTTCTTAGTATAGTATCAAGGCCAGAATTTCCACCATTAAACATTTATTTATCATGAATATTAAAAGTTTCAATCTCTAAAAATTTCCCAATTAAAATACACGTATAATTTAAATGTGAAAATCTTTGTCATCCCTTAACCCATTAAATTTATTAGAAAATAATCAATGAGTTAAGGAATGAAGGACACATATACTAGGAAAGTTCTGAAAGAAAAAAATATACAGAGGAAACAAAGTGTGACTACACACATTTATCTGCTAAATTATTTGGCTAAAGATTTATGTGTTTTTAGATATCCTCAACTTAGTTAACAAAAATTGTGTGTGTGTGTGTGTGTGTGTGTGTGTGTGTGTGAGAGAGAGAGAGAGAGAGAGAGAGAGAGAGAGAGAGAGAGAGAGTGTATGTTTAGGGAAGAGTCCAAAATGTGGTTGAGGCAAAACACAGGGTGTGAGGCTTTGAAGAAACTTTATTTTCTGTTACCTATCCTGGGGCAATATGTAGTTTTCTTGAATGAGAATTTTGTGTTTTTAAATATAAATGTCTCATTCTAAAACAACGACAACAAAAACATTTGATATAGCATATTTAAAGTGGTAGGAAAAAACTGGAGGAAGCAAAATTGGAATAATTCTATATATTGTTACTATGAATATCTAGGTTTTAAAGTATCTTTTATAAATATATAAGAAAATAAAATAGACATTTCAAAGGCAGCTTCCAATCCTGACCTATCATGTTTTCTCTGGCAGTGGCATGTCAGTTCATTTTGCCCTTAGATTCATCTGTTTAAGTTGCGCAAGGAGGAATAGAAGAGAAAATAGTGCATTAAATAATGCAGGAAAACGTATAATCTCACATGGCAGGTTTCTGTGTTCTGCTCAGCTCACTTATTTGGAGGACACAGTTACTAATCCTATTTCATCCATTGCCTTGCAATATTTACACTATATCTAAAAAGGGCTGGCTCAATTTTCCTGATATATTTCCTGATATCCTTTCTTTCTGTCTGTTTTTAAACCATTTTAAAATTTACTCCCAAGGTGGATAGACATTTTGACTTATTTATGGCTGTTCAAGACTGAAAGAGGTAAATTTTCACTCTGTAGCCCACTTGTGGCTTTTGCTCTCAATTCTGTTTGATGTCTGAAATTCAAGCCTTAAAAATGGGTTCTAGGCAACAAGAATGACTTAACTTCTTTGTGAGCCTCATTATCCTAACACAAGGGAAGTCCTTGTTCCAAGGAGCAGGTTTAACAGTGACATTTTAATGCAATGTAATAAAATGATATGTGTATGACTTAAGACATCTTAGGTTGCAAATGACAGAAAATGAACTCAACCTAGCTTAATAAAAAATGATTGTATTGGCTTAGAGTATATTCCCCAATTATTTAAATTAATATACATACACACACATACTTATATTTATATTTAACAAATACAGATAGGAAAGACACTAATGAAGGTCGACTTCAAAAGAACAGCAAGGAGAATCTTAAACTTTACCTTTCTTATCTCTGCTTCACTTTGAATGTTGTTCCATCACTTTGTACTGCAGGTTAATTTTATTCACAAGGCCAGAAACATAGTCAACCAGAGTTAATGCATTCCTAAGACTGACATTCAAAGAAAACGTTATTTTCTTTCTCTCTTCCTTTTTCTTTCTCCTTCCTTCCTTCCTTCTTTCCTTCCTTCTTTCCTTCCTTCCTTCCTTGCATATTTCCTTCCTTCCTTCCTTGCATATTTCCTTCCTTCCTCTCCTCCTCTTTCTTTTTTTCTTTCTTTCTTCTCTCTTTTTTTTTCCCCTAGCTTGGGCCAATCAAATATGAAGGAGTAATTTGTGGAAGAAAACAACAACTTCAGTACAAACAATAAAGAATAGGTAGGCAAAAGATAATGCCAAGAAGGGTGATTTGCTTTCTGCAAAAATGGAGAATTTTGGAGAGAGGAACAAGATAGATTTATTGATATTTTTCAGGTAAGGAATAGGAAGCCTTAGCCCGATAGTAGTTGGCCAACATTATAAAATAATTTTGCTGAAAGGAATTATAAAACATGCATATAAAAGTTTAACTTCCCTTACAATTTGAGAATGGAGTCAAAATGTATGGGGATATACATTTATGGCCAGATTTATGAAAAGACAGTTTCAATACAGATATCGTAACATTTTAATATTATACATATATAGTGGATCAAATATTGCTTATATTCTTCAAATTTTAACTAGGAATATGAAATCACTCAATGAATGCAAAGCAGAGAAAACTTAATGAATAGGATTGGTTGTACTGGCGATGGAAAAGCTCAGCAAGAAAATAAAAACAGTGAGATAATGCAAATATCAGCAACCACAAGGAACAGCCAGTTCATTTTAGCTAGAGCTAAAAAAGAAAGAGGCCATCCCATTCTGCTAAGAGGTTTGTCTGCAATAGCTGGATTTAGACAATCCTGTTTAGTGGGTGTCAGATCACAGAGAACATGTAAGCATTTCTAGAGAGGTCACTGGCAGAGTGCTAGAAATGTGCAGGAAGAAGAAGAAATAACTCTGCTGCTGCTTTTCTTTCATTCTCCTGTCTCTCACCAAGGCCTCCCATTGGTCAAATCCAGTCAGGGGTTTCCTGACTTGATAGATTGGGAAATAAACCCATAGTGTCAGGGACCCTATCATACAAGCAGAAAAAACAAATAGTACGTAATGGATCTTACGAGCCTGTGTTTCTATTCCCTTTCTCAGTCTGGATAGTTTGTGATGAAATGGCTTTACTACTTGTTTTGTTTTTCATATAGCTTGTTTTTATTGAGGTCTGCCTAACTATGTAACACTACCCTAGGTACTCTTAATATTTTTTTGGACTTCTGTGCAAATGAAATCTAGTTTCTAAATGTTGTAAACATTGAAACAGTCAAGTTATATAAATCTGCTTTAGATTTGTTCAAATTATATTTATTTTCAGTGTTTGCATCATATTATTATTTCAGAAAAAAGCAGTTGTCCTTGGTATACTTAAGATTCTGGAAGTTTACAATGGCAGCAATACAAAAAAATAAACAGACTGAATGTGTACAGGACATAAAGACTTGTACTGAAAGGCGACATTCAAAGAAGTGAGTACTGAAAACATGACAGTCCTTGAGGATAGTAGAAGGATCCAAACAGCAAAACCCTGTTGTACTTGATGATATTTGTTTCCTCTGCCTGGGGCAGAATAATTTTCCTGCTGATGTGTTCAGTGAAAAAGACAACAATAATCCTTCCAGGATTTTTTCATTTATAATACAGAATGTTTGCTTACCAGTTACTTCCTATCTAAATTGCTCTGATATGAGAAATGCATGTCACAGCAATCATTTTGCTTTAAACATAGGTTCGATTTAATCTCTGTCCTCCTTTTCAGCAAAATATTTTGTACTAACCTTGGTTGCTTAATGAGGCAAGAATCTGTTCCTTTTCTTTCTTGTCTTATATTTTATTTATTTATTTATTTATTTATTTATTTATTTATTTATTTATTTATTTATTTATT
>NW_012123376.1:10164348-10194255 GCF_000951035.1 Colobus angolensis palliatus
TTACTGGCTTCCTCTTTCCTCTCATTTGTATTCTGTTCTTGAGTTACCTAGTGAGCACTGAAATTTTGTGTCTTATATTTTATTTATTTATTTATTTATTTATTTATTTATTTTTTACTTCCTGGAGGATCAATGACCAGCAATAGTGAAAGCTTTTTCTTTTTCACATTTTGAAAATTGCAAGCACTTTATTCTCCTGAGCTGAGGTAAAGATCCTTCTGGACTGAGGAAAGTAACCATTTGCATTTTCCTGATAAAGTTTTCTTAATACCTCAGTTTCCCATTGCCTTCCAGAAACATCTAGATGCTGTGCTAAAGCAAAGTACTCTCTTTCTTCTAACTTGCCCACCTCCCTATCTCTTCATTATGTTTTATTTGTTCATAGAGCTTAATACTATCTACTTTATCCTGTTCATTTGCTTAAATTCCATTTCTATCCTGTCCCATTGAATGTGAGCTCCTTGAAGGTAGGAAATTTTTCTTGTTTATACATACTGTCTCCGAGGCCTAAAATAGTGCCTAACATGTGCTTTTTAAATATTTGTTGATTGGGTGATGAGGAGAAAATTAACATACATGTCATTTGTAATTTCCATATATAGCAGGAGCTAGACATTAATCTTTCATTTAATTCCTTTAACATTCAGAAACTGCATATTCTACTACATATTCTTAAAAATAAGGACTTGGTTTCAATCAATTGCATAATGTAACCAGGAAGAAGCAGAGTGACTGGCATATAATATAATGGGTATTCATCAGGTGCTTACTGAATGAGAGAATGCACGAATGAGTAACAAACTACTAAGCCACTTGCAAACAGTCATTGATTCATTGAGTGATTTATTCAGCAAATATTAGAATGATCACTATGTGCCAGCAAGTGCCTAGAAACAAGGGCTACATTGATTAATAAAATATATTATCTGTTCTTATGTATTTTACAAATAGATTTTAGAAGAAAAAACAGCAACTACATTTTTTAATAATATCATAATTGTCCTATGAATTGATGAGCCAATGGTAGTAGTTTGTGTGCATTTTAACCTTTGCTGGGAGGTATGAGAATGTATTTAAACCATGGTCAGAGGTCTCAAATCTTGAGGTCAAAGACTTTGGCAGCCTGGTGAGCAGCTATTATCTTTTGAGTAAATGTTTTCCTAAGTGAAACATTACTAGCCAGTTAGAGCATTGTTTCTCAGATTGTGGCTCATGATCCCTTTAGTAAGTTGTAAATCCATTTTATTTTATTTTGATCAGCTCTTTTAGGTGAAATAATAGAAAATACTAGAATAAAACAGAACAGAATAGAAAACTTAGAGTGCTCACACTTGCCAATTCACTTGACAAATTCACTTGACAAGAGTTAGTATTGTTTTATTAATCCTGTATTAAATGTGTGTTTATGTGTGTTTTTACCCTGGCTTATTAGGGTATAAATTATATTTATTGTGGGCTGAAGATGGTAACAAAATACTTTGAAAGTTATTAGGTGCTAAAGAAACAAAAACAGAGTCAAGACTGTAGGATAAAGAACGTGGAGGGAAGCAAGGTAGGGCACAGGGAGGGATTGCTGAACTTTGGGGTGGCTCTGGCTTGAGTAAGTCTCTCATCCACGAATCACCCATAAAATCTAAATGCAAGGAAGTGAGGTAGAGATGATGAAAAGGCAGCTAGTCCTATGAGTGGGGGAAACAAGATGATACCTAAATGTGTTATGTGTTTGTGGTCAAGTGTACAATCAAGGTGATAGATTGAGGTGTGGGGTAACATGTCCATTTCCAGAGTAGCTGGTTTACAAAGGATTAATAAAGGATGGGTAACTATTTGTATAAGGTAGGGTCTATGAGGATATTCAGGCCTTGTTCTAGACAAGGTGTATCTGTCATGGGATCCTTAGGGTGTTGCTTCACCAGCCAGAAACTTCTGTGGCCACTGGTGGCTCTGCTTGGGTTTTGCTTGCACCTGCTGGGCTTGTTCTGACTACCTGGCCTGGCAGGCTGCACTCGGCTCATGCTACCAGCCTATATCCCATGCCTGCCAAGGGCGAGCCAGGTGCAGAGGGGCAAGGTATGTGTGAGCAAGCAAGCGCAGGATCCGGCCTCTGTGCACAGCCAGATATGCCGGCTGTGGCAGGGCAGGCAGCTCCAGGCATGGGCACATGTGCCAGCACTGTGCAAGGCTGTAGCTGGACCAGTTGTACACAGCTTCTACTGCAGGCACCCACATCTCTACGAGAGGACCGTGGTGGCACCTTGAAGCCTGGAGATACCAGGAACCACAGAGTCCCAAAGAGGGTATCACAGCCTTGACTCAAGGAGCCCCTAGGTCTGGGCTCCCCAGAGGTCCCCAGCTCTTCTCTCCTTCTTGTCACCCACAACATGGCAAGTGGGGGAGCATGTTTCAGCCCTGTTTGTGTTACAACTCTTTCAGTTCCATCATTCAGTGGGTTCCAAGTACTTGTGCCGCATCCAGGAAGAATGAGGTTTGCGCACAACTGGAGGTTGAGCATGGCAGAGAGTACCTTCCTTGAGCAACAGAACAGTTCTCAGGATACCTGCAGGGTGTATCTCCTTTCCACAGGCAGGTTGTCCCAGTGTCTGTGTGAATCTAGATGAGTCTGGGGTCTTTAGAAGCCCAGGAAGGAAGAAGTGTGTGCTGATTGGTCCATGCCTGGCCATGGTTAGGCCTGGAAAAAGCACCCTAAGTTTTCACTCCAGACTTCAACTCCCCCACCCAGAACTTTCAACCCTGCCCCCAGGCTTTAGGCAGTCACCTTTCTGGGTTGAAGGTGGCATTTCACCAGGAACCTGTCTCTTTCTGACCAAAAACCTGTCTGCCTCCTGCCATCAACATGCTGTCCATGGTGCCCATGCTGTTCGTGCCAAGGGGTGCCTGCAGGCCCACACCAAGCTGCATTCGGCCCCCAACCCCTGTCTCCCTTCCATGATCACGAGTGCCCAAAGTTCAGAGGGGGTCCAGGAGGCAGGCGGACTGGTGTGTCAGTGTCGCCACAAGTGTACGAACAACTGGCTGGATCACAACTTTGCTTTGCACCGAAGCAAGTTCCAGGAGCCAGGAGAGGCCAGACAGTGGGAACAGGCACTTCTGAGCCTGTAGGAGAAGGGGCTTCCCAGGCCTCCAAGAGTGCAGGGATGCCAGGTCCAAAGCTGTGGCTGGGAAGCTTCAGCTGTGCCTGGGAGCACGCACGGGACTCCCACCTTGCCAACTCAGTAGGGGGCGGGGCTCCCACCTGTTCTCAGCTCCCACCGCCCCTCAGAGCGCATAACCGCAGTCACACATCTTCCTGCTGCAGCCAGCATCTTCACAGTGGCTGCTGTAGACAGACCACTGCTGCCATCAAATCCGAGTGTCAATTATCTAAAAACAGGAGATGGATGATAGAATAAGCTGGCATAGAAACCTTATTAGAAAAAAAGCAAAGCAAAGTTCTACCATATTTGTTTTGAAATGGAGGTTAAGAATTGTCAATGAATGGCAATCGACTCAGAAACTGGTTGACAGGGAAGATCTGGGCTTCCTACATTTGTAGAAATGGATTCTCTGGGTATTTCATTTAGTATGACTGGATAAGCCCGAGAAGCTGGAAACAAGTTTGGGACTGGCAATTCACAAATTGTTACCAAGTAATTCACTAACATTGCACGTGGAAACAAGAATGTTGACTTGCCTTCTTCCAGGACTTCCAAGAGCATCAGAGGAGATAACATATGTACAAAGTACTGGTTGTTTTAGGAGTAGATATCGACATTATTATCACTGCTTTTCCCTTTGTTTGGATGCTGGGTGAGCTAGCATATAGCAAAGATTGGGTAAATAGCAGTAGGAGATTGTAAAGCTCTAATTTGAGACAAGATGATAAGAGTGGAAAGCTTGCAGTAGAGCAAGCTTTCAGTACTAAAACTGCGTTAGAAGGAACAATAATAATAGTAACATCAGAGGAAGGGAACATTTAATTGAAGGAAATTCTTTTTTATTTTTTGGTAATTGCTTCAGGTCCTTGACAAAAAGTATAGATAAGTGATCTGTGGGAATATATTTCGTACTTTGGGAATAAATTATAATTCACTATCTTTATATCAGTCTAAATTCATCAACTCAGTTTCTTGGCTTTTCTAAGTTTGATTACTTTCACAATAATTTTATAATTTTTATATTGTAGCATTATCATCATTTAGACAGTGAAAAATATTTTTTCTTTGAAATATATTATTTTATTATATCTTTTTTCTTTTAGGTACTCAAGAGAGAATATTGACAATTGTTTTAGTCAGTCTGGACTGCTGTAACAGAATATCACAGACTGGATGGCTTATAAATAACAGAAATTCATTTCTCATAGTTCTGAAGGCTGGAAGTCTGAGGTCAGGGTGCCAGCAAGCTCTGGTTCTGATGAGGGAACTATTCCAGGTTGCAAACTGCTGAATTCTTATTCCTCACATGGCAGAAAAATGGCAAAAGACCTCTCTGAGGTGTCTTTTATAAGGGCATTAATCTGTTTCATGAGGGCTCCTCTGTCATGACCTAATTACCTCCCAAGGGCCCCATCCTCCAGCATCAATCCTTTGGTGGGTGAGGATTTCAAGATATGAATTTTGGGAGAGACACAAGCATTCAGTTCATGACAGAAAGGGTATTGTTTATCTTGAGGTTTCTTTACCACATGCAGAAACAATTTTTAGTCTCACAGAAGATGGAGTGACTTTTCACAATAACTTATCATGTGCTTTATCTTAAAAGTGGTGTCAGTGTCTACGTAAAGATCCAGGTGAAGAGCCTCTTGTAACTTGTGATGTGAATGTTTGTAATGCATCAGCATTTACTAGTAAAACATAAAACTCTGAATTTGTCCTTGTCTTTCTTTACTCTAAGCTGTTTTAGGATGGGCATACCATTTAGTCATCTTTTTAATTATATGCCCTGCCTAAGGGAGTTAGTTGCAATTAATAAATACTTGTTAAATTGAATTACATGGATGTGGCAAAATAGTCTTAGTAGGACTTAATAGGTTTAATAGGACTCAGTAGGTTTTAAAATTTGTAGTTTTATTCTAAATAAATCAAAATCAGAATAATACTTTTTGATATTTATGTTTAACAAATAAAACCTTGGCCTCCTTTGTGGTGGGAAACCAGTCCCTGATATTTCACTTAGGTTCTTTTCTATTTTCCCTAAGGGTCAGCTGGTCTGAGAAATAAAGGGAAAGAGTACAAAAGAGATACATTTTAAAGTTGGGTGTCAGGGGGAGACATCACATGTTGGCAGGTTCCGTGATGCCCCTGGAGCCATAAACCCAGCAAGTTTTTATTAGCAATTTTCAAAAGGAAGGGAGTGTACAAATAGGGTGTGGGTCACAGAGATCACATGCTTCAAGGGTGATAAAAGATCAGAAAGCAAGAGGTCAGGATGAGATCACAAGGTCAGGGTGAAACTAGAATCATTAATGAACTTCCATGTCCTGCTGTGCACACATTGTTATCCATAAACAAGGTTCAAGAGCAGAGAACCGGTCTGACTAGAATTTGCCAGGCTGGAATTCCCTAATCTTAGCAAGCCTGGGGGCGCTGCAGGAGACTAGGGCATGCTTCATCCCTATCTACATCTGCCTAAGGTAGACATCCCCAGAGTGGCCATTTCAGAGGCCTCCTCTGGGAATGCATTATTTTCCCAGGGCTGTTAATTATTAATATTCCTTACTGAGGAAAGAATTTAGCAATACTTCTCTTACCCGTTTTCGGTAATAAGAGAAAAACAGCTCTGTCCTGCCTGGCCCACAGGCAGCCAAACTTTAAGGTTATCTCCCTTGTTCCCTGAAAATCACTGTTATCCTGTTCTTAAGGTGCCCAGAGTTCATATTGTTCAAATACAAATGCTTTACAAACAATTTGTGCAGTTAACGCAATCATCACAGGGTCATGAGGTGACATTCATCCTCAGTTTACGAAGATGATAGGATTTAGAGATTAAAGTAAAGACAGGCATAAGAAATCACAAGAGTATTGATTGGGGAAGTGATAAGTGTTCAAGAAATCTTCTCTATTATGTTCTTCTGCCATGGCTTCAGCCGGTCCCTCCATCCACTGTCCCTGACTTCCCGCAACACTCTTTGGTTCACATTCCTTAGACATTAATAAAATACTTTTAAACTACAAGTTGGACCACAAAGTCAGCCTCTGCTTATCAAGTAAATATTTGGCAAGTATGACTTTCACCCATGCAAGGTGGCTCACACTGACTTTTTTACCGTGCTAATTCTTTCAATTCTAGTTGATGTGCTGCCAAAGGAAGCTAAACTCTACATCCAGTTGGACAAATTTTATTATAGTCGGAATAAATTACATTGAAATAGTCCTTATATTACCTACAAAGTAATGGAGCAACAATGGCAACAACAACAGCAACAAAAACCTCTCACAGTTTCATCTTTTAAATTTGAAGTTAGTAAAAGCCAGTTTATATGTTACTTTTGTGAATTGCTAAGAATAACTTTCTAAAGTTGGGTTTCTTAGATCTTAACACTTCTTTTGCTGTGTTTAAGGTACATGTTTAAAAATTGTTTCTTTGGAAAATGTCTAACCCTATTTAAATTCGATATTTTCATTAAACAAAACTCCCCAAAGATTTAAAACCAACTGAAACTTCAAAATTTCTGTTTTGAAGAGGAGATCATTCTGGGCCCTCAGTGAAGCACAATTGTTCACATCACTCATATCACTTTATGATACAAATCATCACCTGAAAGAGTAGCTCTTTCATAATATCCCATTGATACAAAATAAAAAACTTAATTTTGAAGAATCACAAGACTTCTTTAGAGCTGCATCACATTTTTGAACTCCTGATAGAAAGCTGGATAACATTTCCTCTCTGGGGTAATGCATTTAGTAGTCTACAATGGCAGCACATTTATGTGGGTGTCTTAAATTGTCATCATCTGCTGAACTCTGAGAAGTTTAGGTTCTAGCAGTGATCCCATTAAAAGTTCTTTTTTCCTCTGAGAATTTTCAATTCTGGAAAAAATAAAAAATCACCCCATGATTTTGCACACAGGACAACAACCTGAGGAAAATTTAATTTAAACCATTCTCCATGCAGCTCTGTGTACAATGTTAGGTTATTCATATCTTATAGAAAGTAAAAGAAAAAAATATCTCATATATTCTTTGTTTTTTTCCAATATGTGGAAAATGTTGCTAATATGTAGCATAATTTGTTTCTTGAAAAATATTACCTAGTAAATGTTTTATTGTTTAAATTACATATATTCAACAGGAAATAAAAATAAACTGATGAGGATCTGAACCACTGGACACTTCAAGGTTAAAAATATACATCAAAATACAATAATATTTTATTAAATTGAAGAGCAATTTATAGTTTAAAACCCATACATAATTTCATGATTTATTTCTTACTAAGCAATACATGTTTGTATTAGAATAACTAAAGGCAAAGTTACGAAGTTGAATGACCAATAATTTTCACACATTAAAAAGATATCTGGCAGAGTAATATTTTTGAATATTACACTAGTTTGTTTTCCATATTTCCAGGTACCCCATGACCTTTTCCAAAATACTCCATTTGAAAACCCAAGGCAAAATATTGGATTTTAAAAGTATCATTGCTTTTATAAAGAATAGATTTAGAGGAACAGATTGAAAGCTTAAACTGAACTACAGATGCTCTGAATTGAGAAAATAATTGAATCAGAAGCTGAGAAGGATTTTTTTCCAACTCAACTCCAAGGCATATTGGCATTAGAATACCAATTAGTAAGGCCAGTTGAGTGAAGAATCCTCTGCTTCAGCCCTTTGTCCCCCAAGTGACCAAGTGTTCCTGCACCAGTGTGGCAGGAAGTGAGCAGAAATGTCTTTGTGAAGTGCCTGCATAGGTGGGTCTGAGGCAGACTATAGAGTATCCTCTGGCTTTAGTGTGCTTTCCATTACCTAGGAATAACAGTAACTGGGTGCCAGGAGCCGCTGAACCTGACATGTGTTGCTGTCTGGATGAGGAGAAAATAGCCATGAAATTTGTCAAGATTTAGAGACCAGTTGCAAAAATAGATTTCAGTAAGTGAATCAGTAAGACTAGATGATTAGAGATTCGACCAAAAATATGATAGTCTTTTAATGCCTCAGGTCCTTACAACTTTTACCTAACTTTAGAAAACTGAAGCAAGGAGGAAAAAGGAGGGATGGAAAAAAGTTGAACTGACTACTGTCCAGATAAGACAAATCAATTCACATTATTGAAGGATGACAATAAATTTCTTACACATGAATTTATGGAATATGATGTTTATTGGTTATATATGTGTGAACTATACTCTAGTTAATCTCTTCATTTTAAACTACATGTTACATGCAGAAATTTATCATTTTATTTAGCTACATTAAATATTGCCATGTATCAGATCGTAATCACACTACGGGGATGTGGCTGAGTTGTGTGGGGTACAAGTAGGAAAAGGGCTCTGGCTAAATAAAAATGATGCTGTGGGGCTATTCAAAAAACAACCGACTAGGGTCCTTGTTTTGTTGTTATCTAAGCATTTGAAAATGTCCTCTATAACCTGCCTTAGTTTCCTCAGGCAATTACCTCTGACAAAGAGAAAAGTCGACACCGACAGCTGGAAGATGCTCTGACACTATCATTTATGTCTTGGTGTTGCTAGGAGCTGGCTCAGCACTCACAGCCAGGCTGTGGTGTTCTATTCTACTGCTTGACAAAAACAACTTCAAAGTACATTCACATCAGAAAAGGGTACTGTGATTATGAAGGAATAAGACAAAAACAAGGCACCCCCCATAATTACACCTGATCACAGAATAAGCCAAGAACAATGTCCAAAACTAAAAAAGTGACCAAATGCACCCTCTATTCTGGCTAATGTGTGTAATTGCTGCTCCTAGCCTCTATTTGCTCGTTTCACCTCGTAGGTTAAGAATGATTAAGGTATCAAATCAGTAAATTACCTGCTTTATTGGCATTATTGAATCCAGGGCAGACCTCACTTCTTCAAAACCTCCCTAAAGTCACTGAATTCAAACAAAAACTTTTGTAGTGATACAGTTTGGGTCTGTGTCTTTGTCCACATCTCATGTCCAACTGTAATCCCCAACACTGGAGGTGGGACTTGGGGGAAAGTCATTGGATCATGGGGCCAGATTTCCCCTTTGGTGCCATTTTCCTGATAGTGGTGAGTTATTGCGAGATTTGGTTGTTTCAAAGTATGTAGCAGCTTCTCTCTCTGTTCCTCCTGCTCTGGCCATGTGAAGACGTGCCTGATTTCCTTTGTCTTCCACCATGATTGTAAGTTTCCTGAGGCCTCCTCAGTCGTGCTTCCTATACAGCCTGTGACACTGTGAGCCAATTAAACCTCTTTTCTTCATAAATTACCCAGTCTGAGATATTTATTTATAGCAGTGCAAGAATGAACTAATACATGCAGTAAGAGCTTTTTATATCCTCTTACTAAAATACTCTAAAATTTTCCATGGTGTGCAGTCTTCCTCATTGCAAGTAAACAAGCCCAACTTTCCTTGACTACCAATGTGTGCCTTGTAAGTTTTGTGTGGAGGGCATTGACAGGTCCATAAGGGAGGTAAAATCCCTTGATCACCATTATATCTCCAGTGTCTTTGCAGTCTCTCGGAACATAGTAGCTATCCAATAAATACCTGCTGTAATTAATAAATAAACATATGTGTTACTAATTTTATATATCTACTATAAAAATATAGAATTAATTTTTATAAGAAGCTCTGCAATAGATGACAGATCATAATTTTTAGGCTTCCAATGAGCTAGTTGATATTTGGAAGTGTCTTCTCCAATACTGCAGATTCTGAAAGATGCATAAATTCATAATATCCAGGCATAAAAGAGACAGAACTGTTTAAAATGCCAACTACAAAGTCTGAGTTATTGGTGAATTAAACCTTTATTTAAAATAAAATTTATTTATAATAAATATTTAATTCACCAATACTCCAGACTTCACTATAGTATAGCTTAGAGAAAAATGTCAGTTATTTCACAAAATATGAATGTCTGGAGTTCAGTTTCACTGATTCCTACAGATCCTGACAGCCATTAAGAATAAAATCAAAGCAAAACAAAACAAATGAATTTAAAAGAAAACAAACTGCAGTTAATAAAGTGTATTTCTATTTTGTATAGATTTAGATGCAGATGCAGAATTAAATATGTACTATCAACTATAAATGAAGATTCACTTTTTGGCAAAAAACTATACAAAGTACTCTAAGTGATATATTCCATACCAATATGATCTGCCTAATACTGTCAGTAAATTTGTAACTGTATTTATTTTCTTGGTCGTTTCCTTCTGGCAGTAATTCTTCTCATAGTACTTGTGTACTATCCACTTAAATTTCTAATACAGCAATATTAATCTCATTCTGGTTTTATTATCACATCTTCTATAAGAAAACCAATAAAGTTTATTATATACTGAATATGAAAGGGAAATGCTAATGATCTCATGTTATGTATTCGACCATTTCATGTTAACTATAATTTATGAGTATTTTATGTGAAAGTGTGTGGAAACTGAATATTAAATTAACTGTGGAATAATTTATGCATCACAGCTACTGAAAAAGTACTATTCTTTTTTATTTTTGCTATGTTTGGAGTTCAAAATAATATATAGACTAGTATCATAAGCATATTAGTGGCTAGATACACATTTTTATTAATATCAGGTACCCTTTTGGTAGCTTTTCAAAATATTTCCTGATATTCTCAATAATTTTTTCTATTTTAAAGTTTAGGAGAATATTTTTGAGTTTACCTTACTTTTTTCAGTGCATAGTTGGTGTTCATTATCTTTTGCACAATGGCTCATAAAATTTCTGAATTGGCCAGAGATTGTTAATTAATATGTAAGCTATCATTTAGTCTGTAAGTTGAAGGTAACTGCAGTGGTTGTTCATTTTTTTTAATGTATTAACACAGCTCTATTTAAATTCTGCTAAAAGCAGTATGTTATCAAACTAAACATTTGAATAACTTGATTAATAAGACAGATTATAAAGGAATCTAGGTGTTTACTAATATGCCATAATAAAAAAATGGGCAAAATATTGGTCATTATGTTTAATCTTGATTTTAGTTAGCATCACAAGTAGAAACATTCACCAACACGAAATCCTGGAACACAGCCAGTGCTACAGGGGTGAAGTTTTTCTTTGCTACAGTGCAGCTCCACTGGACTAAACAAGTATAAAAAATGGATGACAGCAGGAGGACACCTGGCCAGCTGTGGTATGGTAAGCTGAAATGGGGAGATCTCAAACAGGGCAGGCTGAAGGAACATGCCTCAGACACATTGAAGAACAATTTCAAGCAATGAAGCATGGCTGCAGAAGACTGGGAAATAATATCAGGGGAAAGACTGACCCAATGTGGAGCAATTGGAGCAGCAAAGGTGTGCAGCCAGGTGAAGTTGCAGCATTTCAGCTTGCAACAGCTTTTGTAAAGAGCAGTCACTCTCCCAATCAAAGAGCCCCATCCACCTGTATTATCTGAGTAAATATGGCAAATTTCTTACTTTTAGTAGTATTTCAATTTTTTAAATATATTTTTATGAAAAAAATCTCAGTGCTATTTTCAAATAGTTTCAAGTTTCCAAAAGTTCTTGCATATTGACGAGTACCATACACAAATTAAACTGATAGCAGCTTTGGAAGCAGGTGTGTCCATACAGAAAATAATTCTGTTAGGGAACTTTCACATATCTGTTTGCCTTCACAGCTTTTCTGGAAGGTCAGTTAATCCATGGCTGTTGGGATATAGTGAAATAGTTAAAAGCAGTTTTAGGAGTCAGGCCATCCAAGAGTTAAAATCATGTCCATAACAATTGACACAATTTTAGCCCTGGGCAAATTGCACAGGTCTCTTACCTTCCATTAGAATATTTGTATAAAGAGGCACTCATAGGGCGATTGGAAGTATAATGTTCAGAAAATGCTCAGCACTGTGCCTGACTACATAGTTATTACCAGGGGACCTATTTTTTTTCTTTTTTTCTGAATAGTCCATATAAAATAAACAAGAATTCAGTTGTTCTCATACACAATATTGGTGTTTCAAGGAAATGTATAGAATCTGTGCAAAATGGAGTGTGGGTTCTATTCAACATTATAGTACCTTTCTATGTGAAAAGAAACTAAACGATAATGAAAAATATTAGTTTCTGAAAGAATACTTTAGAAAGTGGATAAAATTTATTTATGAATTATATTTGAAACTGACTTTCAGTTGAACTCTATGTGGTCTTTGTTTTTTTTCCATTTTTATCTGTCTGGTTACTATCACAGTGCCTGAGAGAACGACTCAATAGCTAAGTGGCTGTAGAATGTATGAATGTAGTGTGCACTTAACTCCAGAGCCTTGATTTCATTGCTAATACACGGTTTATTTTTAATAAATCTTTAGTAGGAAATGATGTCTTCTTGCCTTCAAATATCAAAAGATGTGTTGTTATATAAGAAAAATAACCTCTTTTGGCCTCAGATAATTAAAGAAAGCTTAGCTTTATTTTTAAATTATATATCTGAAGCGCAGCACTATTTAAAATAATGAAACTATTACCACTTTTTCCTTTATCAGGTGGAATCCAACTACATTATTTTGTTATCATTTATCTCTTTCAGCAATTTTCTTTATGTCCTTGAAAGACCCATCTTTGATCTGATCAAATTCCATTTTTATTTCTTTCTAATTACTTTATTCATATGTATTATTTAGATATTATATAATATATAATTTTTATTTATTGATTGATTTATTTATTTGAGACAGAGTCTCGCTCTGTCGCCCAGGCTGGGTTGCAGTGGCTGGATCTCAGCTCACTGCAAGCTCCGCCTCCCGGGTTTACGCCATTCTCCTGCCTCAGCCTCTCGAGTAGCTGGGACTACAGGCGCCAGCCACCTCGCCCAGCTAGTTTTTTGTATTTTTAGTAGAGACAGGGTTTCACCGTGTTTGCCAGGATGGTCTCGATCTCCTGACCTCGTGATCCACCCGTCTCGGCCTCCCAGAGTGCTGGGATTACAGGCTTGAGCCACCACGCCCAGCCCAATTTTTATTTTTTAACATTAATATAACAATGTCTATGGTCCCATAGCTACTATTTACAAATTTACATAATTTTTACATAAATACCACTGAAATTTAAAACCTGATCCAAGTACATTATCAGAATAATGATCTCTCCCTGATAGACAGTAACTTTTTATAGAGATATATTTTGAGTTGTACCTTATGTTGTATAACACATCTTCCATCTGATGTTTAGAAACTATGAGAAATTTGATCATGGAGATTAAATAATTCACTTTACATTTTTTTTAGGTTTGTTCTGTGTGTTCTAATTTACCACATTAAATTGTGTGCTCATTGCAAATGAAGACTTTCAATATTTGACTACATGATTTCCACTTTTCTTACAAGGGGCTCCTGATGCCCTTGGATAGACCAAAAGATCAACTTCAAGGACTGTTATTAAAAATGCCAGTTATCTGGAGACTAGTAGCCCATATAACATTTTTAGATAATAAGGTTGAAAACAAATGTAATGATTGGAAGAAATGTCTAGTCCAAATAAGGGCTCTTCTATCCTTTCCACTAATATTGCTAAATTTTATTTAAAGATATTTAGTGACTTTGCCATATCTACCTCATTAATACAATTTTTCTACAGTTTGATTGAACTTACTGTCAAAAAGTTTGGCAAATATCTAAAATAAATATAACTTTCTTCAACATAAGTCCAGCATGTCTAGTTTGACATTAACATCTAATGTTAATATTTCTCTAAATTTTACCAGATTCTTATAATGTCACCAGGAACCTTAATTAACTAGTCATCTTTTGTTTCTGAGTTGATTTTCTGGTTTTTAAAAATGAGAAATCTGTGTAGCTTTATGTATTTTTCACTATCTTTTAATTGGTTTCTATTTTACTGAATTCAACTTTGCAATGGCTTATAATGATTCAAATTTCACAGTAGGTGTGTCTTTCAAAGAGCTTAGTGCTTATTGCAAAAATCATCCTATAGGTCTCTACTACTTTCCAGTGAAGGAAAGAAAAATTTAAAAAGCACAGAGCCATGTAGAAACATAATGTAGAATTTGAATTCCAAACTACAAGCAGAAAACAGATTTTTCAAGCCTTCATATATTTCTTAGGGTTGCACTTTCATTTATCAATCTTTATATCCTATAAAATTTACTTTATCCATGAAAATGAAACATTTTTCTGAATATTTGAGTTAATTGCTCTCTTTCATATTTCAATATTATATCATATTTAGGCATTATCTTTTAATGTAAGTAATAACTAACTACCTCTCAGATTTAAAGAGTCTAGAAAACAGATCCTTATCATTTCTTCTAAGCAATGTAGGATGCCAACGCACCCTGACAGCAACTTAGACAAGATGATTAAACAGGTTTGGTAGAAAATAATATTCACAGTTATTTTGGAATGCTGCAGAAAAGTACAGATTATACACATTTGGCAACAAAATTATATTAGTCTATTTTGTAGGATACATATATTCAAATAATTTTGTTTAATATGTGTCAAGACATTCTCAGTCTTTTTTTTGTGTTTGTTTGTTTGTTTGTTTTTGAGACAGAGATTTGCTCTTGTTGCCCAGGCTGGAGTGCAGTGGCGCAATCTCAGCTCACTGCAACCTCTGCCTCCTGGGTTCAAGGATTCTCCTGCCTCAGCCTCCCGAGTAGCTGGGATTACAGGCATGCACCACCAGGCGTGGCTAAATTTTTTGTATTTTTAGTAGAGATGGGGTTTCACCATGTAAGCTATGCTGGTCTTGAACTCCTGACCTCAAGTGATCCATCTGCCTCGGCCTCCCAAAGTGCTGGGATTACAGGCGTGAGCCTGTAATGCCCAGTCTATTCTCAGTCTTTTTACCAGAGTGAATATGTGACTTTCAATTTTTTTCTATTAATAAAATAAAATGTAAACATTTTAATAACAACCAGGAATTTTAGGTCTCCATCCATGTTAAGAAATTCCTTTGGTGCTCTTTATAATGGAAATTGTCAATTATTCTGCCCATAAATCATTTCACCATTTACTAACAGCTATGAGAAAAGTGGAGGTCGGGCGTGGTGGCTCATGCCTGTAATTCCAACACTTTGGGAGGCCAAGGCTGGCGGATCACAAGGTTAGGAGATCGAGACAATGCCTGTAATTCCAACACTTTGGGAGGCCAAGGCAGGCGGATCACGAGGTCAGGAAATCGAGACCATCCTGGCTAACATGGTGAAACCCCATATCAACTAAAATTAGAAAAAAATTAGCCAAGCGTGGTGGCACACGCCTATAGTTCCAGCTGCTCAGGAGGCTGAGGCAGGAGAATGGTTTGAGCCCAGAAGGTAGAGACTGCAGTGAGCCAAGATTGTGCCACCGCACTCCAGCCTGAGTGACAGAGTGAGATTCCATCTCAAAAAAAAAAAAAAAAAGAAAGAAAGGAAAAAAAAGAAAACAAAAAAAGAAGATAAAAAACAAAACTGGGGGTCGAGGGGCGTGGGCCAACATAGTTCACCATAAACTTTTAGTAATTCTTTAAATGAGAAACAATTGCTAAACTGTTTGAAATTGAATTTTAGTGATAGCAGTCTTATTCACTGAATCCTTATTTTTATTTCCACTTAAACTCCTTCTACTCCCTTAATTCTAAGCATTTTGGAGGTTTCATCTTGCTTTTAGTTCCTTTGTCTACAATCCACATTGCTCATCAATTGGTCCTAAATATCTGTCTCCAATTTTGACTGATTTCCTGAGTAATACTCTTTAGTTTTCAATTGTCTACTACAATTTTACATAAGTGCCTTATTCAATATTAATCTGAAAAATATTTTTTGAGAATGTAAAATTCAACAGGTGAAGTTTGGGGCACTGGGGATAGGTTGAAATTTAATTGAAAATAATCTTGTCTTTTTGAAGATAATATTCCAATGAATGAGAAGCTTAAAATAAGCATATTTAGCAAGTAATTTATATTATATAATACAAAATAAAAATTATCATTTTAAAAAAAATCAAGGTGGATAAAAAAGGTAGGGAGCTTCAGAGCATTGTGGTAAGCCTTACTGAGAATTTGACATTTAGTCAAAAACAAAAAAAGGCAGCCTGTGCATATATCTGCAGAGAGAACGTTCCAGGCATAGGTAACAGCCAGTGCAAAGCACTTGTTGCATGAATATTTCTGGCATAATTAAAGAACAGCAAAAAAGTCGAGGGGAGTAGTAGAAGAGGAGATATATAAAAGAAGACCACAATGTACAAATCTTTAGAAGCTATTATAAAAAAATAGCTTTACTGTTACAGGAAAATGATGGTGCCATTAGAAGACTCTGAGAAAAGTGATGCAATCATCTTCTTCCTGTCTTAAGACAATCTCTCCAATGCCTTTATTAATTTTTAAAAATATACAAACACCCAGAAATTGATTTCTATCACAGCACCAGTAAAAAAGAATACACAGATTATTTCATGGTTTTTGGGCTGGGAATACTGAATGATGCAGTTGACATTAACTGAGATGGAGATGACTATAGGAGGCAAGGATGTGATGAGGGAGGCAGGAGTGTGGGCACTGTAATTATAAATGTCCAAATGAAATGTATCTCTTGTCATCCTGCTATTTCTTTCATTCCTTATCTTGATTTATTTGTCTCATCAACTGCTGCTAATCCTATTTAATGTTTCTTTTTTACATCCCTACTGTAATTGCCTACTGTTATTGTCATTGCTCAGACAAGTCATATTATTCTATAGCAAGTCTTTTTTTTTTTTGAGATGGAGTCTCGCTCCGTCACCCAGGCTGGAGTACAGTGGCCAGATCTCAGCTCACTGCAAACTCCGCCTCCCGGGTTTACACCATTCTCCTGCCTCAGCCTCCCGAGTAGCTGGGACTACAGGCACCCGCCACCTCGCCCGGCTAGTTTTTTTGTGTTTTTTAGTAGAGATGGGGTTTCACCGTGTTAGCCAGGATGGTCTCGATCTCCTGACCTCGTGATCCGCCCGTCTCGGCCTCCCAGAGTGCTGGGATTATAGGCTTGAGCCACCGCGCCCGGCCTATAGCAACTCTTCTTTTATGACGATTTCCAACATACAAAATTAACCACTATGTATGTGTCATGGGATCTTTGGGGTGTTGCTTTGCCAGCCAGAAATCTCTATGGTTGGGGGTGTCTTCTGCCTGAGTGTTGCTTGTGGCCACTGGGCTTGTTCCACCCACTGGGCCCTGCAAGCTGCACTTGGCTTTTGCTACCAGCTCAGATTTCATACCTGCCAAGGACAAGCCAGGCACAGAGCAGTTGAGGTGTATAGGCAAGCAAGTGTGGAGACTGGCCACTGTCCACAGCCAGGCACGGTGCCTGTTGTGGTGGAGTAGGCTGCTCAAGGCACTGGCACAGGTGCCTGCTCTGTGCAAAGCTGTGGCTGGACTAAATGTACCACATGTGGCTTCTGCTGTGGGCACCATGTCTGGAAAAGGAAAATGCATTGCCACCTGGAAGCTTGCAGAAGCCAGTTACTGCAAAGCCCCAAGGAGGGTGTCACAGCCCTGGCTTGAGGACCCCCTAGATCTGGGTTCCCTGCAGAACTGCAACTCTTCTCCCCTTCTCATCTTCTGCAACATGGTGAGCAGGGAGACATGTTTCAGCTCTGTTTGTATTACAGCTATTTCAGTCTCACCATTTAGTGTGTCCTGAGTTCTTGTCCCACCTCCAGAAAGAATGAGGTACATGAACAACTGTAGGGGGAACAAGGCAGAGAGGAGCTTCACTGAGCCACAGAACAGCTCTCAGGAGACCCACAGTGGGTAGCTATCTCCTTGTTGCAGGCAGGTGTCCCTACATCTGTCCAGCTCTCAGTGGAGAGGAGACCTGCTCCTGAACTACCAAATGAAAAGAGGTAGTTTCAAGTTTTGAAGTTTTCAAAGACTGGCTCTGCTGTTAAGAAGTTGTACTTCAAGCAGAGGAACTAAGCCACCTGCCAAAATGTGCAAAGGACTTGCAGCTTTGCCCCGCTCATGCTTGGAAAGGGCCAAGGAGATTAAGATCAAGTTGGGGATTCTCCTCCAGAAGCCAGACTCAGTTGGTGACATTGTCATTCCCTACAATGAGAAGCCGGAGAAACCAGCCAAGACCCATAAACCCTCGCTGGACGAGGCCCTGCAGTGGCGTGATTCCCTGGACAAACTCCTGCAGAACAACTATGGACTTGCCAGTTTCAAAAGTTTCCTGAAGTCTGAGTTCAGTGAGGAAAACCTTGAGTTCTGGATTGCCTGTGAGGATTACAAGAATATCAAGTCCCCTGCCGAGATGGCTGAGAAGGCAAAGCAAATATATGAAGAATTCATTCAAACGGAGGCTCCTAAAGAGGTGAATATTGACCACTTCACTAAGGACATCACAATGAAGAACCTGGTGGAACCTTCCCTGAGCAGCTTTGACATGGCCCAGAAAAGAATCCATGCCCTGATGGAAAAGGATTCTCTGCCTCGCTTTGTGCGCTCTGAGTTTTATCAGGAGTTAATCAAGTAGTAATCTAGCCAGGCTATGAAATCATCCTGTGAGTTATTTCCTCCATAATAACCCTGCATTTCCCATTAATCTATATACCTTCCCACAGCAGCTTTGCTCAATGATATCCACATGGAAAAATCCCAGGGGATGTTGCTTACTCTTTTTGCCCACATAGATTTCGATACTTATCTACCATCCAAAGGCCTTGTTTCCCCACTCAATTCTTCCTGCCCTGTTATTAATTAAGATATCTTCAGTTTGTAGTCAGACCCAGTCAGAATCACAGACAAATCCTGCCTAAGGCAAAGAAATATAAGACAAGAATATGATATCAATGAATGTGGGTTTAGGTAATAGATTTGCACCTAAATTGGTCTAAAACAGAATATAAGTGTGGACAGACCTATTTCAGAGGAGCTTAATTGATCTCACTTGTTTCAGTTCTGATCCAGGGAGATCACCCCTCTAATTATTTCTGAACTTGGTTAATAAAAGGTTATAAGATTTTTATGAAGCAGCCACTGTATGATATTTTAAGCAAATATGTTATTTAAAATATTGATCCTTCCCTGGCACCACCTTCATGTTAGCTGGGTATTATTAATAAGAGATACAACCATGAATATACTGTGTTTATACAAAATCAATCTGAGCACAATTCATATAGATTTCTCTTTTATACCTTCCTCACTGGCCCCCTTCCCCTGCCTATAGTTATCAAATTCTGTTTTAAATCAATGACCTAAGGTGAACAATGAAGTATTTTATAAATGTATTTATGCTCCTAGACTATAGGTCAAATGTTTCCATTTTCAAATTATTTAAAATTCTTATGTGTTTAAAATTCATAAATTTCTAAATCCAATCACGTAAAATAAAACTGTTGCTCCATTGGAGCAGTCTCCCACCTAAATATCAAGACAGTTATACACTAACAAGAGAAAATATGGTCAAGTCTAAAATGGCTAATTGTTCTATCATGCTATTATCATAGAGTAATGATGTTTATCTTCAAAACACAAAATTGTCTTTAGAAAAATAAATATGACTACAGGTAGAGGCCTTCTAGGTGAGACACTTTTAAGGTACACTGCATTTTGCAAAAAAAAAAAAAAAGTAATCTTTTAGCAAGCCCAGTATTCCCTCAGTATTTTGCTTCCTGCATTAGTAAATTTTACTTACAGTCAAAAGCGCAGATTGATACTCCTGATATGCTTCATTCACAGCTAAATGATAGGCCATAGGACTTTTGGTAAGTTTAAACTTTTAATTCTGTATTTCATGATTATAAGTCTTGCTAGAATTTTTTCTAATATTTAGTAGATTTGATTAATAATGATTCATAGAATTTAGTAACAGAATCAAACTAAACCATATATGATGGTAGTCGAGATGAGGATATTAAAAGAAAGAGGGTGATTTTTAAAGGATTAATAAAATTCTGAAATGTTAAGTAGAAAAAAAAAAAAAAGAGGTAGTTTCTTTTTACAGACAAATCATCCGAACATCTGTGTGAGTCTGGCTGAAACTGGAGTTGGTACGAGCTCAGAAGGGAGGCAGTATGTGCTGACTGGTCCGTGGACAGCCATGGGTGGGCTTGGATAAAGCACTATAAGTTATCACTCAGGGCGATGCAGACTCCACCTGGTACTGGCAACTTCGTCCCCAGGCTTCAGGTTGTCATTGGCTTGAAAGTGGTATTTTGCGAGGGACCGGCCCCTATCTGCCCAGGAATATGTCTGCCTCCTGCCATCAACATGCTGTCCATGGTGGCCAGGACGTTTGTGCTGAGGGGCACCTGCAGGCCCAGGCTGAGCCACCCTCATCCCCCCATTCCTCCCACACTCGTCAGTGCCCAAAGTCTAGAGGGGGCTGAGATGGCAGTGGTCTGGCCTGTCAGTGACACTCAGAGCAGGTGCGCACCCAGCCAGGTCGACATAGCAACCGGGCTGGGCCACAATTTTGCTCCACACCAGACTGGGCACTGGGAGTGGGGAAAAGCCAGACACTGGGAGCAGACATTTCCAAGCCTTGGTGGCAGAGGATTTCCAGGCCCCCGAGAGCACAGGGATGCCAGGAATCAGAGCCACAACTGGGCAGCTGTCGCTTACCCAGGAGCATGGAGCACACAACCCTGGCCATGCCCACCCTGCTGCAACTGGCATCTTCACAGCGGCAACTCCACATGGGCCACCACTACCATCATATGTGTGCCTCAGTTTGGAGCAACAAGAATTGACAGTTCTACTAGCTTCATCTGTGCCCTTCTCCAGCATTCCCTTCCTTTTCTTTCCTTCTTTTTATTAAATTGGGGGATTTGTTTCTACATGTCTTTCAAAAAGAGGACATTTTTCTTAAATGACAATAATGCTATTATTGCATCTCAAGAATTAAGAATAATTACTTAATATCTTCTAATACCTTCTCCATAATAAAAGTCCTGATTATTTAAAAAAAAAAATAGTTTGCTTGAAATAGAGTTCAAATGAGGTACAATCATTGTAATAATGTTAATCAATTATCTTTTAATTCTGATGAGTAATGTTAGAATATTTTTTTTTATTTTTTTTTTTTTTACTTTTTTCCTTCCCGAAAAGAAAAACTTTACTAAAGAAATTAAGTTAGATAGGTTAGATCGCCTAAAGACTATTCCTGATTTTGACTTGACTGATTGTTTCTTGTTGGTGTTGATCAAATTACCCCTCCTTCCCCCACACTTTCTATTGACTTCCTGTTGAATGATAGCTCAATGTAGGGTTGATGATAGTCAAGTTCAATTTGCATGTGTGCCTGGGGTGGGTGAGCATGTTGTGTGCATGTGTGCTTGTGTAGAAATACTTCATCAGTGGTGCTATCAGTAACAGCCTCTTAAGTGTCTCTATTCTCTCTTTCTTTATAAGGCTAGCAGAATTATCTATTTGGAAAACAGATCTTCTAAAATCCTTAACTGTTTATGCTTCAATAATAAAGCTTAAAGTTTTAAGCCAGCAATTATACACCTTCACAATTTGACCATAAAATCTGTGCTCCAGCACTCTATGATCACTGACTGCCAGCTCCTCATCACTGTCAAACCCATAGTGGGTTTTAAGAATTAACAGAAAGGATATTTTGAGGGCACCTTGAACGGCACTGGTATACAAAAAGAACTAAAAAATAGTAGTTTTTCCTTTTAATACACTTTTTCATGTTTTTCCTTCAACTTAAAACACCTGGGTCTCACAAGTCTACCGATCTTTTTTTTTTATTATTATACTTTAAGTTCTAGGGTACCTGTGCACAACGTGCAAGTTGTTACATACGTATACTTGTGCCATGTTGGTGTGCTGCACCCATCAACTTGTCAGCACCCATTAACTTGTCATTTACATCAGGTATAACTCCCAATGCCATCCCTCCCCCCTCCCCCCCTCCCCACAATAGGCCCCAGTGTGTGATGTTCCCCCTCCCGAGTCTACCAATCTTTTGCACAGCCCTAAGGCTATTTCATGTCACTTTCTATTTCAAAGGCAACAGATAAAACAGAAGTAAAAGGCAATGTTAGATTAGATCCTAAATATTAGGAGTAGAATGTAGTGTCAAATGATGCAAATTATTTCCTTAGTATTTTTTTAAGAATTGTTAACATTTGTTCTTCCTTATATGAATGCTTACAAAATGCACAAGTTTAACAAAATAAAAATTACTATAAAACTTATCATTTACGTAATTTAACTCTTATAGTTACTAGCAAAAAATTGGTAATTCAGAAACTTTCTGATTTTTACTTTTAAGAATTCCTTTCTTTTTACAATAACAAGCAGTAAATAATGATTACACATATGGGATAAAATATCTTTGACAATGTGCTTTATTGAAACAGAGATATATATTCTTTGCTATTCAAGTTCTTAAGAGGAAAAGCTTAGATATGAAAGTAACTTATCTTTGGTATTATTTATTTAGCTTCTTTCAATCTATAAAAGCCTTCAGTAACTATTATAGTCGTTTAGTTTTTTAGTGTAAATACTTGTCACTGTATCATATTAAGTAACAATGACTGTCCAAATGTATAATAAAATTGCATTTTACAGTTCATACTTAAAATAATACACATGTTTGACCCCACATGAGATAATCTAAAGAAATCAAAATTTCTATGACCAAAGAAAAACTAACAAACCACTTCTGCTTCATTGCTGACAGCTAAGTATGCTACTCATTTTCAGTGCAATCAGCAGTCTATCTTTTTTTATTTATTTCTACTATAAGACACACTAATTAAATTCCCCTTTCCTGATTCTTTTCATATACCACATTAATAGCAAGTAAAGTCAGTTTGTGAACTTATTGTCCTTGACATACTGTAGAATTGTTTCCAGCTGGAACTGATTATGTTTAATCTTCTGTGTTACCCAGGTAAAAAATAATCCAAAAGATAACAATAAATAATTTCAGCTCTAACTTATTTAAATTGGTTCGGCTGCTGTTTTGGAACAATGCAGATGAATAGCAAAAGATCTTTCGCATTGTCCAAAGAATGTTTCCACAGCTGCAATTATTTTCTTGCATGAGACCATGTGTACTCTGCAGCAGGTGACAGGTAAATGATTTTAAGATATGAGAAAACCAAATTGAAGCACTCATTATTCTTTGAGGAAATAGAATCAGCACTAGAATGTGCAACTCTTACACTCGATCTTTCTGAGAAAGGCAATAGTACAGACATTTTAGAAGGTAAGATTTTACATGTATCTTAAAATCATTTGGGCTTTCTTCTATAATATGCTCTAAAAAATGTGATACTTGCAGTCTTATTGTAGGGATTATTGTCAACAAGAATAAAAGGTTGGTTTATAAACATGACAGAATCTTTGCAAATTACACTTTGGAAAAATGTGACTATGTGTTTATATACTACATAAATATTATTAAAATTATATATATATGATACATTATATATACTATATAGTGTTTATATACCACATACACTTTGTAATTTATATGTATTTTAAATACTTGAGTAACAAAACTACTTCATAAGTGCCAAATTTTATAAACTGAAGTTCTTATTTTTAAAGGAAAATGAGCTAGACAGTGCTGCTTACATGATATTTAAATTTTTAGACCAAAGTACTGAATATCTAAGAATCCAATTGCCTTTATTAAGATGGAACAAAGTATGCTATTGTATGTAAACTCATAAGAACTTGTGAATTTTAAAGACAAAAACCAGATATTTCTTTTAAAGCAAAATCTTTAAATAAAAACGCAGCTCTTACATATACTAAATGATGCAAATTTAAAATATACACATTATAATTTAAATAAAACTGCATTGGGCATGTAGTGCCTCTTACTGAATATTTGTCATTCCATAAGAAATATATTAATGTCCAAAATGCTGTCTTTCTATCTCTAATTATTGAAGGCCTATAAGCTTTAATCTGTAAATAATTTATTTTTTAATAGTAAAGTTATATTAATTTTGTTTTTTTAAAGATCAAATGGTGCATGGTATATTAAAACATTTGAATTATAATCTGTACTTTATTGTATTACATAAAAATTCTTCTTATAAAAAGCCTAATCAAATCTGTTTTGTTTTATTTGAAACTAAATTTTATTTCATAGAACACTGCATACAATATAAAAGAGGAAACAATACTGTGAGAAAATAGTTAATGCCAAACATATTCTAGCATTTTATCAAGTAAAACAAAAAGACATAACCATTACAGTGTAAAATGAAAAATTAATCAAATTATTTATATCAAAGATTTAATATACTAACACTACAATTGTGCTGTAAATAATTTCAAAAGCTTCTGCACAGCAAAAGAAAAAATCAGCAGAGAAAACAGACAACCTACAGAATGTGAGAAAATATTTGCGAAGTAATTATCCAATCAAGGGCTAATACCCAGAATCTACAAGGAACTCAAACAACTCATGAAGAAGAAAACGAACAACCTCATTAAAAAGTGGGCAAATATATGAACAGACTTTTTTTTTTTAAAGAAGACTTAGAAGCCAACAAACATGAAAAAAATGCAAATTAAAACTACAATGAGATACAATCTTACACCAGCCAAAATGGCTACTATGGAAAAGCCAGAAAAACAGCAGATGTTGGTGAGAATGCAGAGAAAAAGGGAAACTTTATACACTGTTGATAGGAATGTAACTTACAACATCCTCTATAAAAAAACAGTGTGGAGATTTCTCAAAGAACTAAAAATAGAACTACTAGCAATCTCACTGCTGTTTATATACTCAAAGGGAAATAAATCATTATAGAAGAAAAACCTGCAGGCATATATTTATTGCAGCATAATTCGCCATAGCAAAGTTATGGAATCAGCCTAAGTGATCAATAGATAATTAGATAAAGAAAGTATGGGGTGTGTGTGTGTGTGTGTGTGTTTGTATGCGTGTTGCTTGTGTTTATTTATCATCTATGCCTCTGTCTATATATACATATATTTGTAATACATATTTGTTTATTTATTTATTTCTACACACCATGGAATACTACTCAGCTATAAAAAAGAATAAAATAATGTATTTCACAATGGAACTGAAGGCTGAAATAACTGAAATAACTCAGAATCAGAGTGAAATACCATGTGGTCTCACTTACAAGTGAGATCTAAACAAACAGTACACATGGATGTAGGGGATTTGAGGGGATGAGGGGAAAATACACGTTGTAGACTATAATCGGTGACAGGGTGGAAGGTGGGTGATGGTCAAAAAATTACTTATTGGGTATAATGTTTACCATTTGAGTGACAGGTATACTAAAAGCCCAGACTTCACTACACAATATATCAACGTTACAAAATTTCACTTGTAGCCTCTAAGTCTATTTAAAAAAATAAAATTGATAAATAAAAAAATAAAATTCCTACATGGACCAAAGTTAATATATGACTTCAAATTCATCTCTGTAGAAAATCTCATTTCGTGTTTTGTTCTCTTAATAAGTTTCTCAGTATTTAATGCTTACTTGTAGAATCACAAACTGTAATACTTTGCGTTTCCTTTTTACTTTGACATGCATAATCTCACTGGTTCTTTACAAATTTGTGAAGAAGACAGATAAGGTACTGCTACACTAATTAATTAATAAATGTTGTGCAAGAGAGATTAAGTGGCTTGTTGCATGTCATACAGCAATGATGCAGCATAGTTGAATGCATAAACAATTTTCTCCAAGCCTGTAGCCAGTCTGATTGTGGATTTCTTCCCCTTGGCACTTCTTATGAGAAATCAAGATTAAAAAAAAAAAAAAAGTCATTATAATAGACTACTTATAATCCTAATCCTACAAAATAAAAGATTGGTAACAATTCAGAATAAAAGTTCAAAATGAAACATGAGATATGTGGAGGAGGAAACAGGGTTACCACATGCCCTAGTCTTTTTATACAACTGCTAATTGACATGATAAATTGACATTTGATGGTTAAATGTAACTTTACACGTATAAGCATCTCAGGGATTTTCAGAACATCTTGAAAGTATTTTTCCTGGAGTTTATTTTCCTAAACTAGTCAATAAGATTGAAGCAACACAATTTAACATAGTAAATTGCTTTTATTTTTCAACTACTATCAAATGTTACTTTCACTTGGACTCAAGGCCTTGCCCTGGACTTTGCCCTTATCTCTATCTTAATCCTTGAAATAACTTTCGTTAATATCCCAGGCTCAAATAAAGCTTCTCCTTCGCTTGCTGCAAGTATAACGAGGTTTAGGTCTCCCGTCTTTAAACCTGGTATTTCCATCCAATTTTTCTGTGACTCCTGTGTTTATATCCTTAACTCTTCAATCTGGAAGTTAGAATTCCCTCCCTTTCATCATTTTCTTCTTAGAAACTTGAAACTCTCTGCCCGTCCACCAGTCCTTCCTCTGTCAATACATTTCTGATTCTACAACTGAGTTTCTAAGCTTTAATGAAGAAAATCAGTAGGCTGTGTAGAGTGGTGATAAAATAACATACCTTATCTTTATTCTCAATAATGCCAGCACTTTATTCTGTTTCCACTATCTGTTCCTTCTCCAATTCTTTCCTGCAGCAATTTCAAATTGTACCCATGTCTTCAACCTCCTATATTTGCCTTTCTTCTTTTTTGAGAAAACTAACTTCTGTTTCTCTTAAGAAAATAGACATCAAGGTAACAACACTTTTTCATTCTATATGTCCCTGCCCCACCTAAACATGTATTTGTATTCACTATTTTTACAATTTTTCCTTCAATACCATTGGGAAAATGTGTCTTCTCTTACCCAAGGCACAGGTGGAATATGTAGCTACTTGTGGCCCAAATGTGTTTTGCTTCTTCATAGGAGTTGCTATCCCCAATCTTTCCTTTATTTTGAAATCCTACTCTCCTTTTCCTGTTTGCCCAGCAGCTGTATGTGACAAAGACTCTTCTTTTATTGTCAAGCAAGTTAAAACATTCACCTCCGTAAGTCTATACTCAGTGCTTTAGTGGTATTACGTTTCTATTTATACTTTAACATTTTTGCTATAAATGCTTAATATTTAGCAAAAAGTCTATAAAAAATAAACACATATTGACAATTTACCTAGCTTAGGATACGGAAAATCACCAAGAAATACGGAGCATCCTGTATGCTACTACATCACTTTATATTTCCCAAGAAATAAAAACCATCTAGTATTTTATAGGCTTTTTTTGGATTTTACCATATATATTTATATATATATATTTTAGCATATATATATATCTATTGTGTTTTAAATAAATTATTCTATATAATGTGCATTGTTACATGATTTGAGTTTTTTCAGTTTTTTGCTTTGAAGTCTTTGCATATTGATATGTGTTGTTTTATTTTATTTCTATTCACAATTGTATAATATTCATTTTATGAAAATGCCCTAAGGTGCAGTGGCTCACGACTGTAATCTCAGCACGTTGGGAGGCGAGGCAGGTGGATCACCTGAGGTCAGGAGTTCGAGACCAGCCTGACCAGCATTGTGAAACCCCGTGTCTCCTAAAATATAAACAATTAGCCAGGTGTGGTGGCAGATGCCTATAATCCCAGCTACTCAGGAGGCTGAGGCAGGAGAATCGCTTGAACGTGGGAGGTAGAGGTTGCAGTGAGTCGAGATCACACCATTGCACTCCAGCCTGGGCAACAAGAGCGAAACTCCATCTAAAAAAAAAAAAAAAAAAAAAAGAAGAAGAAGAAGAAAGAAGGAATGAAAAGAAAATGCCCTAAGGTGTTTATCCATTCAATCGCTGCTTTTGAGAATGTGGCCTGTTTCTAAATTGTTTTATAATAAACAACGAAAATATATATTCATGCCCATGTATCCTGGTAACATTTTTAAGGCTTATATTGTCTCTTTTTGTAGTAAATTTTAGTGGATATAATTTTAATATGTTAGAAGTTATTATTGTTATAATGCGTATTTTGACTTTTGTCCTGCTTAGAGAATTCTTCTCTGCTGAAAGTTGATAAAAATATTTTCCCATATTTCTCCTAAAAATTTTAAAATTTTTTATATGTTGAATTTTACATGTAAGCCCTTCATACAACAGCAATTGTTTTGATAAATGCTGTAGATAGAATTTAAAATGTATTTATTAAAAAATAAATTGCATACTGATCTAAAATACTAGTTCTATTAAATGTCAGATTCTCAATTAAGGCCTTGTAAAATTTTATGTTAGTGTCAGCTAAGTATATGCACACAAATATACACACACACAGATTATATGCTTTTTCTCATTGATTATATTTTATTTTTATAACGGAAATCCATGATATTTTGTTATATTATTGAACTAATGTAAACCTTTTAATATTATTTAAAACATTCTTTATTCAATACAATACAAATGCTCATAGGTTTTCATTACAAGTTTATCTTTATAAATACAGAATTTGTGAATATTAATTGTATGTATTAGGTATAATTTATTTTCTGCTTTTTTATTAAAAAACTTTGGAATTATCTCGGAATTTGTAAAACTACATCTAAAACTTGATAGTCATTCAGGCATCGATAATATTAAATAAGTTACAATGTATAAATTTGAAGTAATTAAGGTTAAACTTTCTCCCTCCTTTTCTGAGGAACGTGGTTCTTCTATATCTGCATTCTATTTTCGAATCGTCATATAATTCATGTACTTAAAATGTTTATTTTCTTATTAACTTACCCACTTACATCTCCAACCATTACCTATTTTTTGAGCTTATGAATTTTGACTTAGGATTTTAGATGTAATTTTGATGTCTAATATACATATCAACTTCATTCTTATATTCCTTCCTACCTGCTTAGCCAATGCAACCTATTTCTCTTTGAGGCTTCCACAAGTGCTATTTATGGAATCATTATCCACATAGTTGCTCAAGTGCTAATTTTAGGACATACTGTTAATTGTCTTTTTTCTTTTTAGCCCCATACTTAATCCATAAATAATTCACATCTACTTACAACTAATACCTTTCTATAACTAAGTCTAGCTTGAAAATATGACTTACGTGATTACACTTTATCTGTTCCACTACAATTCATAGTCAAGTCATGTTCAGCTCTCAACAGGACTGCTGCAATAACTTACTGACTTCCTTTATCCTTAATTAAATACTTGCTCAACAAAATCCATTTTTCATGAAGGATTTAGAAATATCATGTTAATTATCTGGTTAAAATATTTCAGTTTCTTATATTATGCTTAGAATGAAATTTAAATACTGTTTTAGAGTCGGAACTATGCCTACTTTCCATAAACCCCCAGCCATTTCAGATCCCCTTTAGCTAATTATACTAAAGACGAATTCATTTGTTGTTTTTTTCTTGAATGACCTGTTTTTCCTACCTCTGGACTTTTGCATTTTTTTCTTTCTGCCTTGAATGCTCTGCAATTTCATGTTTGTATTCTGCTTTACAGTCTATATTCTCTTCTCTGCTAAACTGGCTTTGCAGTGTGGCTCCTGTGTTCACACTTTTTGACATTATTCCCTCCCACAGTCATTTCGTATCACATAAATCTGTTCTTTTTATTTATAGTAGTTAACAGTATTGAAAATTATATTATTCATGTCTTTGTTTACTTATTCATTATCAAACTTGCTTCAGCTACCATGCTCTGTTCTTTCCTGTTTAGTGTCTTATCCCCATTACCTTTCAAAATGCCTGGCATCTGGCACTATTGAACAAAATGGGCGATCATATCCTTTCCCCACTTTTTGATGGGGTTGTTTGTTTTTTTCTTGTATATTTGTTTGAGTTCTTTGTAGATTCTGGATATTAGCCCTTTGTC
>NW_012123376.1:10196123-10213317 GCF_000951035.1 Colobus angolensis palliatus
CCCGTCTCGGCCTCCCAAAGTGCTGGGAGTACAGGCCTGAGCCACCGCGCCCGGCCCAAAGGGAATTTTCACTACATTAAGTTTCTGAAGATGGTGTGAATACTATACACAGACTTAGAAAAATTTGCTATTGCCCTGCCTCCTACCCAACATCATTAAAGATGGCAAGTGCATGATCCTAACTCAAATAGTAACACAACAACCTTGTTGAGAATCCTTGTTGTGAGCAAGTGTTTGATATCAAAATAAACAGATGTCATATTTATATCTCTGATTAAGGTTTTTGAATACAATTTAGGATGAGATACTGTTCTGAGTTCTTATATTTATTACAGAATCACCAAAAAATAGAAACAATAATATAATGAAAGAGATTCTTACAGCCCACTCTTTAGAGAAAGTCGTATTTTTTGTGAAGGGTAAGATACATAAACATTGATTATTATCAAGTAGAATCTAGTAATATTTCTATTTTTATTCTATTTAGAAAGGTAGGAATCTATAGTAGAATGAGTTGGTGACAAAGAGGAAAAATATTATTTTATTATTACATTTTACTGATTTTCTGGAGAAGTTGGTACCAAGTGCTAAATCTGTGTATTTCAGTAGCCCCATTAAGATGAAAGGGACAATAATATTAATGACTTTCCTCATGATATTGTATAGATTATAAACTGAGTGAGGGTAAAAGGTGTTGTGTGCATGCGATAAGTATATCTGTTGAAAATTTTTATCTGTAAGACTTTAAGGAAGATATCTTTGAAAAGTTCCAGCTCGTTAATTATGTATATTGTCATTATGGTTCTTGAAAATGTTGACTTTAAACTGCCTGGCATAAATTAAAGATCCTAATATTTTCTTAAAAATATGTACAAGTTTTTCAAAATTTGTACAGAAACTCTTTTCAACTATATCATAACAGTGAGTTAATACATATTAGAGAAGAAGTAATGGCAAAAGTTATTTATACTAATCAGAAACTTTGTACACTGTAGATTTAAGTGATTATGATACCAAGTTTAGTTGAACTTTGGAGAAATGTCTAGAGTGGTCAAATATATGCTAATCTGAATAGAGACTATTTTATTATAAAAGATTGGGAATAAGCTTAATCAACTAATTTTGCTTTCAGTAAGAAAAAAATAGTACTTTACATTTAATTACTGATATAAGAAAATATTTACAGATCAAGAAGTTTATTGAATAAAAACCATCTGCAATATATGCTTATTGAGATTGTTTGCCCTTCAAAGAAGCTTACTCTAGAAAGGAAAAAAAATAAAAGCTTGGTGATTTCAGGAATCTAATACGTGCTTTCTTCAGGTAATAGGTAAAGAAACTTCACTGAAGTTATTACCTGTTGATACAGAGACACACTGGTAACTTTAGGCGAGATTAATTTCAAAATCTCTTAATGTCATAATCAAATACATTCATGTTGGTAAATTATGATGTTTTTCATATGTGATTGGCAGTCCTTTTTGGTGTTACACCTTATATGCCATGTATTCTAAATGTCAAAATGGGTGTTAATATAGCCAGAAATCAATATGTGTGATTTAGTGTAAGATAAAGTATAGATAAAAGTATAAAATAAAGTGTAAGATAAAAACTTTTGGTAAGAATTGCAAACTCCCTCTTTTTTCATTAATTGAAATCTCTATGCTATATTCATGGGTACGTGTGCAAGTATATTATATGGATATGTTGCATAAAGCTAAGGTTTGGGATATGAATGATCTCGCCACCAAGGTAGTGAGGACAGTACCCAATAGTTAATTTACCAACCCTTGCCCCCTCCTTCCTCCACTAGTAATCCCCAATGTCTATTGTTGCCGTGGTTATGTCCATTAATATCTAGTATTTAGCTCCTACTTGTAAATGATAATGTGCATCATTTGGTTTCCTGTTTCCGCATTAATACTTAAGGATAATGGCCTCCAGTTACACAAATGTTGCTGCAAACAACTTTTTTTCTTTACTTATAGCTGCCTAGTATTCCATGGTATATATATACTACATTTTCTTTATCCAATCCACTGCCAATGGACATTTAGGTTTATACCATGTATTTGCTATTGTGAGTAGTGCTGCAATGAACATACATGTACATGTGTCTTTTTGGTAGAAAGATTTATTTTTCTTTGGATATATATCCAGTGATGGAATTGCTGGGTTGGATGGTAATTCTGCTTTAAGGTCTTGGAGAAGTCTCCAAACTGCTTTCCACAGTGGCCACCAACATAATATAAGCAATCCCTTTTCTGCACAACTTTGACAGTGTCTGCTGTTTAGAAAGGTAGGAACTTTTCAATCATAAAAGTCATTCTGACTAGTGTGAGATAATATCACATTGCAGTTCTGATTTTCATTTCCCCACTGATCAGTGATGTGGAACATTTTTTTATATGTTTGTTATTCACTTGCACATCTTATTTTAAAAAGTGTCTGTTTATGTTTTTTGCCCACTTTTTAATGGGACTGTTTTTGCTTTTCGAATTAAGTTCTTTAGAAATTCTTGATATTAGACCTTTGTCTAATGCATAGTTTGCAAATATTTTCTCTCATGCTGTAGGTTGTGCTTTCTCCGTTCATAGTTTCTTTTGCTGAGCAGAAGCCTCTTTAGTTTAATTATGTCTCACTTGCCAATTTTTGTTTTTGTTGCCATTGCTTTTGAGGAATTAATCATAAATTCTTTCCAAACGCCAATGTCCAGTATAGTGTTCTCTAGGTTTTCTTCTAGAGCACTTAGAGTTTGAGGTGTTACATTTAAATTTTTAACTCATATTAAGTTAACTTTTGTGTATTGTGAAAGGTAGGTTCCAGTTTTATTTTTCTGTATATGGCTAGCCAACTATCCCAGCACCGTTTATTGAATAGGGATCCCTTTCCCTGTTGCTTACTTTTGTCAACTTTGTCAAAGATCAGATGATTGTAGGTGTGTGGCTTTATTTCTGGATTCTCTATCCTGTTCCATTGGTTTATATCTGCGTTTCAACTAGTTCTATACTATTTTGCTTACTGTAGCATGCTAGTATATTTTGAATTTGGGTAATATAATACCTTCAATATTGTTCTTTCTGCTTAGGATTGTTTTGTCTATTCAGGCTCTTTTTGGTGCCATATAAATTTTAGGATTTTTTTTTTCAAATTCTATGAAAAATGACATTGGTAGTTTGAGAAACAGTATTAAATTTGTAGATTACTTTGGCAGACTGAGAGTGATTTGAATGGCTCAGACTATGGCCATTTTAATGATATTAATCCCTCCAATCAATGATCATGGAATGTTTTTCCATTTGTTTGTGTCATCTATGATTTCTCTCTGCAGCGGTTTGTAGTTCTCCTTGTAGACATATTTTGCCTCCTTGGTTGGTGTATTTCTGGGTATTTTATTGTTTTATCACTACTAGTGGGATTTTGTTCTTTATTTGGCTCTCAGTCTGAATGTTATCAGCGTATAGAAATGCTACTGATTTTCATACTTTGATTTTGTATCCTGAAACTTTACTAAAGTTATGTACCAGTTCTAGGAGCCTTTTGGCACTGTCTTTAGGGTTTTTTATTTATAGAATCATATCATCAGCAAAGAGTGATAGTTTGACTTATTGGATTCTTTTATTTCCTTCTCTTGCCTAATTGCTCCGGCTAGAACTTCCAGTTTCATGTTGAATAGGAGTGGTGACAGCGGACATCCCTGTCTTGTTCCAGTTCTCAAAGTGAATGCTTCCAGCTTTTGCTCATTCAGTATGATGTTGGCTGTGGATTTGTCACAGATGGCTCTGTAAACTTTTTCTTATAGAAAAGTTTTGAAGGAAAATTTAGAGGGCATATAGAAAGCTAGTTTCAGGCCCAGTTGGCAAATTAACATCAGTAGCTAAATCTTCAAGTTCTAAAAACATATGCATATGAGCACACACATATTCACATGTGCACACATACACACACAAAGGGAAGAAGAAATAAATTTGGAGAACTTCAGTTATACTTAGAATAAATAAAATACCTTAGTTTAAGATTTGAGGGAAGACAGTGAATAAAATATAAGATTAATCATAGGCTCCATTTTTGTAATCTATTAAATAAAATATTGAATTCACAATGTTTAGTCTACATGTAATCACTTGTCTTAATCAGTATTTATAGATTGCAAAGATGACAAACAAAAAAGCAATGGCATATTGGTTATTAGTATACAGGCTTGTATGTCTAAAATAGTGCTCAGGTAAGAATAATGTGTGTGTATATATATATTATATATTATATACATAATATATATATATTCTCCAATTAAGTAGTATCAATTATTTGAAAAAAAGTTTTTTTTTTTCATTTTGTGTGTACAGAGTAGGCATATATATTTATGGGGTGCATGAGATATTTCGATGTATGCATACAATATGTAATAACCACATCAGGACAAATGGGGTATTTATTACCTCAAGTATTTATCCTTTGTGTTACAAACAATCCAATTATATTCTTTAGTTATTTTAAAAGGTACAATTAAATTATTATTGACTATAGTCATCCTGTTGTGGTATCAAATAGTAGGTCCTATTAATTATATGTAATAATATTTTGTACCCATTAAACACCCAACTTTCTCCCCACCTATCTGTTACCCTTCCTAGCATCTGGTAACCATCATTCTACTCTCTACTCCATAAATTCAATTGTTTTAATTTAGCTCCAAAAATAATAAGTCAGAACATGTGAAGTTTGTCTTTCTGTATCTGGCTTATGTCACTTAATATAATGACCTCCAACTCCAACCATGTTGTTGCAAATGATAAGATATAATTATTTTTATGGCTAAATAGTACTCCATTGTGTATATGTATCATATTAGCTTTATCCATTCAGTTGCTGATGGACATTTAGGTCAGTTGTAAATTTTGGCTATTGTGACTAGTGCTGCAGTAAACATGGGAGTGCAGCTATCTCTGTGATACACTGATTTCTTTTCTTTTGGTATATACCTAACAGTGGGATTGCTTGTTCGTATGGTATCTCTATTTTTCAGTATTGAGGAAACATCAAGCTTTCCTCCATAGTTGTTGTATTAATTTACATTCCCACTAACAGTGTATGAGGGTTCCCTTTTCTCCACATTCTTGTCAGCATTTTTTGTTGCCTGTCTTTTAGACAAAAACCATTTTAACTGAAGTACAATGATATCTCATTGTTGTTTTAATTTGCATTTCTCTGATGATCAGTTGATGGCAAACACCTTTTTACATACCCATTTTTCATTTGCATGTCTTCTTTTAAGAAATATCTATAGAAGGGACATACCTCAAGGTTATAAAAGTCATCTATTGCAAACCCACAGCCCATATCATACTAAATGGGAAAAAGTTGAAAGCATTCCCCCTGAGAACTGGAACAAGCCAAGGATGACCAATTTCACTACTTCCATTCAACAGAGTACTGGAAGTCCTAGCCAGAGTAATCAGAAAAAGAAAGAAAATGCATCCAAATCAGTAAAAAGGAAGTCAAACTGTCACTGTTCACCATCGATGGGATTACATATATAGAAAGACCTAAAAACTCATCCAAAAAGCTCCTAGATCTAATAAATAAATTCAATAAAGTTGAAGGATACAAAATAAATGTACACAAATTAGTAGCACCACTATACACCAACAATGACCAAGCTGAGAATCCAGTCAAGAACCCAATCCCTTTTACAGCAGATGCAAAAAATTAAGTATATAGCAATATACCTAACCAAGGAGGTGAAATATCTCTACAAGGAAACCTACGAAACACTGCTGAAAGTGACCATCGATGACACAAACAAATGGAAACACATCTCATGCTCATGGATGGGTAGAACTAATATTGTGAAAATGACCTTACTGCCAAAAGCAGTTTATAGATTCAATGCAATTACTATCAAAATAATATCATCATTCTTCACAGAACTAAAAAAGAAATCTAAAATTCTTATGTAACTAAAAAGGTCCCACATAGTCAAAGCAAGATGAAGCAAAAAGAACAAATCTGGAGGCATCACATTACCTGACTTCAAAGTAAACTACAAGGCTATAATTATCAAAAACATCATGGTACTGGTATAAACATAGGGTTATATACCAATGGAAAAGAATAGAGAATCCAGAAATAAAACCCCATACTCACAGTCAACTGATTTTTGACAAAGCACACAAAAACATAAAGTGAGGAAAAGACACCCTATTCAATAAATGGTGCTGGAATAATTGGCAACCCACATGTCGAACAATGAAACTGAATCCTCATCTCTCACTGTTTGTAAAGATCAACTCAAGATGGATGAAAGACTAGAATCTAAGACCTGAAACCATAAAAATTCTGGAAGATAACATTGGTAAAACTTTTCTAGACATTGGCTTAGGCAAATAGTTCATGACCAAGACACCAGAAGCAAATGCAACAAAACCATAGATAAATAGATGCAACCTAATTAAACTAAAATGATGCACAGCAAAGGAAATAATCATCAGAGTAAACAGACAACCCACATTGTGGGAGAAAATATTCTCAAAATATACATCTGACAAAGGACTAATATTCAAAATCTACAAGGAACTCAAACAAATCAGCCAGAAAAAAAAAAAAATCCCCAAAAAGTGGATAAAGGACATAAATAGACAATCGTCAAAAGAAGATATACGAATGAGCAACAAACACATTAAAAAATACTTACTATTACTAATTATCAAGAAAATCCATATTAAAACCACCATGTGGGCTGGGTGCAGTGGCTCATACCTGTAATCCCAGCACTTTGGGAGGCCGAAGCGGGCAGATCACAAGGTCAGGAGATCGAGACCATCCTGGCTAACACGGCGAAACCCCATCTCTACTAAAAACACAAAAAAAATCAGCCCAGCATTGTGGCAGGCGCCTGTGGTCCCAGCTACTCAGGAGGCTGAGGCAGGAGAATGGCACAAACCTGGGAGGTGGAGTTTTCAGTGAGCCAAGATCACACCACTGCACTCCAGCCTGGGTGATAGAGTGAGGAGACCCTGTCTCAAAACAAATAAAATAAAATGAAAAACTAAAACCACCATGCTATCCCACCTTACTCCTGTAAGAATGGCCACAATTAAAAAATCAAAAAATAATAGATGTTGACATGAATGTGGCAAGAAGGCAACACTTTTACACTGCTGATGAGAATGTAAACTAGCATAACCACTATAAAAATCATATGGAGATTCCTTAAAGGACTAAAAGTAGAATGACCAGTTGATCTAGCAATCCCACTACTGGATATCTACCCAGAGGAAAATATTTAACAAGTCATCATATGAAAAAGATACTTGCACACACGTTTATAGCAGTACAATTCAAAATTGCAAAAATATGGAACATGCTCAAATGCTCATAAACCAACAAATGGATAAATAAAATGTGGCGTATATATACCATAGAATACTACTCAACCATAAAAAGGAACAAAATAATAGCACTCACAGCAACCTGGGTGGAGTTGGAGACAATTATTCTAAGTGAAATAACTCAGGAATAGAAAATCAATATTGTATGTTCTCACTTATGAGTGAGGGCTAAGCTATGAAGATGCAAAGGCATAAGAAAGATATAATAGGCTGGGTGAGGTGGCTCAGGGCCGTAATCTCAGCACTTTGGCAGGCCGGGGAGGGCGGATCATGAGGTCAGGAGTTTGAGACCAGCCTGACCAATATGGTGAAAGCCCATCTCTACTAAAAATACAAAAATCAGCAGGTGTGATGGCAATCACCTGTAGTCCCAGCTACTCGGAAGACTGAGGCAGGAGAATCACTTGAACCTGAATGCGGGAGGTGGAGGTTGCAGTGAGCTGAGATTGCGCCACTGTGCTCCAGCCTGACTACAGGGTGAGACTCCGTCAAAATAAATAAATAAATAAAATAAAAGAATTATATAATAAGCTTTGGGAACTTGGGAGGAAGGCTAGGAGGGGACTGAGTACATTGTACAGTGCTCGGGTGACAATTGCACCAAAATCTCAATTACCACTAAATAACTTATCCATTTAACCAAAAATCACCTGTTCCCTGAAAACTATAGAAATAAAATTAAAAAGAAAAAACTTGAATCTTGAAAAAAAGAGAGAAACGTATGTTCAGATATTTGCTCTTTTTTTAATCATATGGGCAAAAATTGATAACATTTAAACTATTATATTTTTTCCAATATAGGTTTTTGAGCTTCTTATATATTATGGTTAGTAATAGTTGTCAGGTTGGTCTTTTGCAAATATTTTCTCCCATTCTGTGGATTGCCTCTTCACTTTGTTGTTTGTATCCTTTGTTGTGCAGGTTTTTAATTTGAAGTGATGATCTTTATCTATTTTTGCTTTGGTTGCCTGTACTTGTAGGGTATTACTCAATAAATCATTGTCCAGTCCAATGTCCTGGAAAGTTTCCCTGAAGTTTTCTTTCAGTGGCTTCTTATTTCAAGGTCTTAGATTTAAGTCTTCAATGAATTTTGATTTGATTTTTGTATATGGCAAGATATAGTAGTCTAGTTTCATTCTTTTGCATATCAATATTTAGTTGTACTAGAACCACTTACTGAAAAGAGTGTCCTTTCCGCATTGTATGTTCTTGGCATTTTTGTAAAAAATGAGTTCATTGCAGATGTATGGATATTTTTCTGGGTTGTCTCTTCTATTCCATTGGTCTATGTGCCTGTTTTTTATGTTAGTACCAACCTTTTTATTTAGGATAGCTCTGTAATTTAATTTCAAGTCAGATAATATGAATCCTCTAGTTTTATTCTTTTTGCTCAGGATAGCTTTGGCTATTCTGGGTCATTTGTGGTTGCATTTAAATTTTAAGATTGTTTTTTCTGTTTCTGTAAAGAATATCATTTGTATTTTGAGAAAGATTGCACTGAATCTGTACTATTCAGATAGAATACAGAATTCTTTGGGTAGTATTGATGTTTTAACAACATTGATTCTTCCAATCCATGAACATAGAATATGTTTCTTTTTTGTGTGTGTGTGTGTGTGTGTTGTGTGTCTGCTTCAATTTATCTCCTTAATGTTTTATAGTTCTCAATGTAGAGATCTTTCACTTCTTTGCTAAAGTTTATTTCTAGGTATTTAATTTTATCATAGCTATTGTAAATGGGATTGTTTTCCTAATTTATTTTTCAGATTGTTCGCTGTTGGCATATAGAAATGCTACTGATATTTGTATGTTGATATTGTATTTGAATTTCCTGACTTTGTTTATCAGTTCCAACAATTTTTTGGTCTTTAGGTTTTTCCAAATATAAGATCATATCATCTGCAAACAAGGATAATTTGACTTCTTCCTTTCCAATTTTGATTCCCTTTCTCTCTTTCTCTTGTCTGACTATTCTAGCTAGGATTGTCAGTACTGTGTTGACTAAGTGATAAAAGTGGGCATCCTTGTCATATTCCAGATCTCAGAGGAAAGGCTTTCAGTTTTTATTCATTCAATATGATACTAGCTGTGGGCCTGTCATATGTAGCTTTAATGTGTTGAGGTAAGTTCCTTCTATACTCAATTTTTTAAGGTTTTATCATGAAGGATGTTGAATTTTATCAAATGCTTTTTCAGCATTGATTGAAATAATAACATGGTTTTTATTTTGTTATTCTGTTGATATGTGTCACATTGATTTGTGCATGCTGAATCATCTTATACCCTTGAAATAAATATGACTTGGTCATGATGAATGATGTTTTTGATGTGTAGTTGAATTTGGTTTACTAGTATTTTGCTGAGAATTTTTGCATCAATGTTCATCAGAGATATTGGCCTGTAGATACCTTTTTCGTTGTGTCTCTAGTTCATTATTGAAGTGGCATCATTTGTCTGGGGTAATACCCAAGGTTTGTTGTCTCACACCAAGGAAATCAAAGATGCAGCATGCCAGAGTGAGGTTAAAACTAGAAGTTTCAGAGACAAAGAAAGGCAAGAGCTCTCTGAGCAGAGGGTTCCCAGAGAAAAATGGGTTTCCAGTTCTGTGGTGAACTGCACGGGGTTTAATAGACTAGCTTGAGGAAGTGGTGTCTGATTTACATAGGGCACGAAAGATTAGTTGGATCAGGTGTGCTATTCTATAGCGTAAAAAGAAGCTGGAGGCCCCACCCTAGTTTGTTATTATGCAGATAGATTCTCCACCTGGCTGGTGCCATGTTGCTGCTTTTTCACTGTACACATGGTGGCAAAGAATATGGAAGATGGAGCTGCTATGTCGAACATGGTCGCCCTTACATATTGGCACAGCTACCCTCAGGTAGCCCTTATATATTGGCACAGCTGCCTGCATTTACCTATGCAAGCTTCCAGCTTGCTCATCTATGTCTGCAGCTTGATTTTTCAGGCTGTTCTTTGTTAGAAAATAAATAACTTGGGGGCTGCTTTTTGTTAAAGGGAAGCCCTGGTGAGGACTCTTTTTACCCTTACTATCTACCTAAATAATTTATTTTTAGCTCATGTATCAGTATTGGGGTAATACTGGCATCATAGAATGAGTTTGGAAGTATTCCCTTCTACATTATTTTTCATAATAGTTTGAGTAAGATTGGTATTAGTTCTTTCAGTGGTAAAATTCAGCAATAAAACCATCAGGTCCCAAGTTTTTCTTTGCTGGGAAACTTTATGATGGCTTTTATCATGTTACTTGCTATTGGTCTGTTTGTTTTTTAGATTTTTCATGGTTAAATCCTGATAGCTTGTATGTATGTAGGAGTATATTCATTTCTTCTACATTTTCCAATTTATTGGTATAGAGTTGCTCATAGTATTCTCTAATGATCCTTTACATTTCCACAATATTGGTTGTAATGTCCCATTTTTCATATCTGATTTATTTGTTTGGGTCTCTTCTCTTTTCTTAGCTCTTCTGGCTAAAGGTTTGTCAATTTTGCTTATTTTTACAAAAACCAACTTTTCATTTTGTTGATATTTTGTATGGTTTTCTGCATTTCAATTTCATTTATTTCTGTTCTAATCTTTATTATTTCTTTTCTTCTACTACTTTGGGGTTGGTTTGTTCTTTTCTTGTTCTTTAGGAAACATCACTAGGTTATTTACTTGAAGTTTTTCTGCCTTTTTTGATGTTGGTATTTACAGTTTTAAACTTCATTCTGAGTATTACTTTCATGGTATCCCATAGGTTTCGGTATGTTTTGTTCCCATTATCATTTGTTTCAATAAATTTTTAAGTTTTCTTTTTTTTTTCTTCTTTATAGTTTTTGAGATGGGGTCTCTCTGTGTCATCCAGACTGGAGTGCAGTGGCACTATTATAGGTCACTGCAGCCTTGACCTCCCAGGCTCAAGCAATCCTCTCACCCCAGCCTCTCAAGTAGCTGGGACTACAGCTATGTAACACCATGCCTGACTATTTTTTAACTTTTTGTATAGACAAGGTCTCCCTATGTTTCCAAGGCTGGTCTCAAACTCCTGAGTTCAGGCACTCTACCTGCCTCAGACTCCCTAATTGTTAGGATTACAGATGTGAACCACCTCAGCCAGCTCCCATTTTCCTCTTGATTTACTCATTGACCCACTGGTCATTCAGGAGCATATTGTTTAACTTCCATGTGTTTGTATAGTTTTCAAAATTCCTCTTCTATTGATTTGTAGTTTTAGTCCATTGTCGTCAAATGAGATAATTAATATAATTTCATTTTTTTTAATTTTTAAAAGATTTGTTTTGGACATAACTGTTTGGATGAACGGAGGCAAGATGGCGCACTTCCGGGTTCTTCATCACCAACTTTTCCCGCGCATGCGAAAATGTAGCCAGCGCCCGGGAAGGTGCAGATCAACCGGGCATGCGCCAGGTGACGTCAATCCGAAGAGACCAAGATTTACCTGGCCGCACCTATGGAACGCCCCCTGACATGCCCGTGTCCCACCTATTGCCCTCCCACTCCCAGAAAAGCTGCTCCGGGCAGGCGCGTGGCACGAACTTCCTCAGCCCCCACTCCTGTTGGGACTGCATCAGGAACTTCGCCCGAGAGCTCCACCGTGCGACTCCCTCAACCTCCTTTGCCGGAGACTGATGGACTTCACCCCCCACACCTTCTTCCCTGAAGCTGGGTGACCAAAAAAATAAATTTGCAGTTTTGCTCCTAGCCTTGCCTGCTCGCTGGTTCTTTAGTACTCACTCTGGTGGTCTTAGAAAAACAAATCAGGAGGTGCCAAAAACCCGGGAGGAGACCCCTCCTCAGGCCTCTAAGGATTGAGGAACCTCCTCCCGCTTCCATGCTGCGGACGGACCAGGACCTGAGACCTGCTTCCCTCACTCTCACGGCCTCTCTAGGGTAAGTGCCCTTGTCTACTCTTTACCTCCCTCAGCCAAAAATCCTGCGCAGGTCCGAGGCCCACTTTTGAGCCACCAAGTGGCTCGGGAGACCTGTTCAGGATGGAGACGTCTGCCTGAAGGTAATCTCCACCATGGCTCCAAGAGCCTCCAGTCTGTCTCTGGTGGTTCCAAAGGACACTTTGAAGCCAGGCAGAGATCCACTTCCATTCCCATTGCGTAAGTAAAGAGGAAACAAATGGGAAACTTCCAGTCCAAAATTTCGAAGAGCACCCCCTTAGGGTGCCTCCTAACCAATTTAAAAACCTTACAGCTCGAACAAGACCTTAGGAGGAAGTGGTTAATTTTCCTTTCCACTGTGGCGAGGCCCCAATACAAACTAGACAATCAGTCTTAGTGGCCACCAGAGGACACCCTAGACTGCAATGTTCTGATCGACCTCAGCAATTTCTGCCAGCGGCTAGGCAAGGGGTCCTAAATTAATTATGTACAAGGCTTTTGGGCCTTACGCTCTTGTCCCAACCTGTGTAGCCGGTGCTCTTTGGCCCAAGTTATGCTAGCCAAGGACACCAACTCGCAGAAGCCCAAAAAAGAGGAGTCTTCATTCCTTTCTGTTCAGCCAGAGGACCTAGGGTTTCCTTCTGCCTCCGCACCCTCACTCCCGCCCTATACCCCTCCTTCTCTCCCCGCTCTCTCCACCCTCTCCCTTCCTGCCCAGACTCCTCCTCCTTGCTCCTCATCGAGGTAATCTGCTTGCTCCCATGTCCCCTTCCACATCCTCAGTCGGCCGCCTTAGGTCCCTAATCTCTGCCCACACCCACTCTAAGTGCCCTGCTGGCACCCCCACTCCTGCCCTACATCCTTCTACAGTGTTAGCGCCTTTGTGAGAGGTAGCTGAGGCAGAGGGGATAGTCAGAGTACATGTTCCTTTTTCACTGGCCGACCTTTCCAAAATTGAGAAGTGTTTAGGAGATTTCTCAGCTAATCCTACTATGTACATAAAGGAATTTAGATACCTTTGTCAGGCCTATGACTTAACTTGTCATGACCTCCAGGTTATCCTAACCTCTACCCTAAACTTTGAGGAGCAAGAGCGCATCCTAGTGGCCGCCAGGCAGCATGCCAACCAACTACATTTAACTGACGCTGCCATCCCACTAGGGGAGCAAGCAGTCCTCTCGGCAGACCCAGACTGGGACTACCAAGTAGGACAGCCTAGGCACCGTAAGCGAGACATAATGGTCCAGTGTTTTTTGGCTGGTATGCAAATGGCCTCAAACAAAACTGTAAATTTTAACAAATTAAAAGAAATTATTCAAAATCCAGAAGAAAATCCAGCCGCATTCTTAAATAGGCTGACTGAGACTCTAACCCAATATACCCGGTTAGATCTGGCCTCCCCCACAGGGGCCACCATTTTGGCGTCTTATTTCATTTCTCAATCAGCTCCTGACATTTCACAAAAAACTTCAGAGAGTAGAGGATGGTCCTCAGACACCAATACAAGACCTAGTTAAACTAGCCTTTAAGGTCTATAACTCCAGAGAGGAGACGGCTTAGGCACAGCGGCAGGCTTGCCTCAAACAGAAGGTACAGCTCCTAGCGGCGGCTTTACAGCCCAGTCGTAACCCCAGACCAGAGAGCACACACCCCACAGACTCCAAAGCTACAAAAGGAGCCTGCTATAAGTGCGGCAAGGCAGGACACTATGCCAACAGGTGTCCACAAGGTCCCCGAGCCCCAACGCAGCCTTGCTATAAGTGCAAGGCATCAGGACATTGGGCCAGCGAATATTCTAACCCTCGTCCACCAGCAACTCCCTGCCCTGCTTGCCGACAAGAAGGACACTAGAAGTCTGATTGCCCCACCCTGAGAACAGGTGCCACATCTCAACGTGACCCCCTTTCTCAGGATCCTGGGAGCTCCTTCCAGCTCCTACATCTGGATGATGATAACTGAAGGTGCTGAGACTTGGGAACACCCATCACCCTCACCGAGCTGCAGGTAACTCTCCTGGTAGTGGGTAAGACAATTAATTTTTTAATCGACAGCGGGGCTACCTATACTGTTTTGCCGCCCTTCTCTGGACCTAGCCTTCCATCCAATATCTCCATAGTAGGAGTAAATGGAAAGCCATCCACTCCGCGAAAAACTCCCCTCCTTAATTGCTGCCTGGCCAACAACTACTTTGCACACTCGTTCCTCATTATACCCTCATGTCCTACCCCCTTACTAGGCCGAGACATTTTAAGCACCTTAAAGGCCTCCATATCCATTCCCACCAACTCATCCACTCCCCTTCAATCCCCTCATGACCTGTTGCTCTTGCCTTGTGCATGCGCACACGTTCCTCCTATGTCACCCCCACCCCCCATCTTCCCTATTTTTGTACACCCTCAAGTGTGGGACACTTCCACCCCAGTCATAGCGGCCCACCACCCACCAGTTCTTGTCAAGCTCAAAGACCCCACTCGTTTCCCAAACTGCCCCCAATTCTCTCTCTCTCCGACACATCTACAAGGTTTAAAGCCAATTATCACGCGACTACTTAGCCAACATATTTTTGTCCGCACACTTTCCCCCTGTAACTCTCCAATACTTCCAGTCAAGAAGGCAGATGGAACGTATAGGTTAGTACAGGATCTTTGGCTAGTCAATGAGACTATCCGTCCAATGCACCCTGTAGTTCCCAACCCTTACACCCTTCTGTCCCATATCCCCACCAATTCTACTTATTTTACTGTGCTAGACTTTAAGGATGCTTTCTTTTCCATCCCCCTACACACGGACTGTCAGTTCCTTTTTGCTTTCACATGGGAAGACCCAGACACACACACCTCCACTCAACTGTCATGGACAGTCCTCCCACAAGGGTTGCGGGACAGCCCCCATTTCTTCGGTCAGGCCTTAGCAAAAGACCTTGCCTCCTGCCCTCTCACTAATAGCAAAGTTCTGCAGTATGTAGATGATCTCCTAATCTGTAGCCCTACCAAACAAGACTCTCTTCTAGACACTGCACTCTCCTCAACCATTTAGACTCACTAGGTTATAGAGTATCTTAACACAAGGCCCAAATTTCTCCCCAAACCGTCATATACTTAGGAATTGAAATCACCCCAACAACCCAGTCACTAACTACCAACTGTATGGCCCTAATACGAAACCTTCTTCCCCCTCAAAATGCAAAAGAAGTTCAATCCTTCCTAGGTCTAATAGGCTTCTTCAGACACTGGATCCCCAATTTTGGAATCTTAGCCAAACCTTTATACGCCGCAGTTAAAGAAACCCCACATGGGCCTTTGTCCAACCCCAAGTTAATCTCGAATCATTTCACCCTCTTAAAAGCTCGCCTTCTCTCACAACCCACTCTCTCACTGCCTGATTTCCAGCATCCCTTCCAACTCTTTGCAGATGAAAGGCAAAAAGTGGCAGTTGGTCTTTTAGCCCAGCCTGTCAGCAGCACCCACTGCCCTGCGGCCTATGTATCCAAACAACTAGACCCAACTGTACAAGGCTGTCAACCCTGTCTGCGTGCATTGGCAGCGGCAGCCTGCCTGACCCAGGAAGCGAAAAAGCTCATTAGAGGCAGTAATCTAACAGTCCTCTCCACACCGTCTTCAGGATCTCATCTCTCATAAAAGTATTAGCCACTTAACTCCATCCCGGCTCCAACTTTTCCATCTCTTATTCATAGAAGACCCCACTGTTACTTTAGAAGTTTGCTCCTCTCTAAATAGAGCCATTTTACTGCCAGACCCTCTTAAAGCACCCCATACTAAACATTCTTGTCCTGAGGTCCTGGAGGCTCAATCCCCCAGCCACCTACACTTGCATGACCGGCCCCTTCAGAATGCACAACTAACCCTATTTGTGGAAGGCAGTTCCTTTATCAACCCTCAAGGAAACAGACAGGCAGGATATGCAGTAGTTACCTCCTCCACAGTTTTAGAAGCAAAACCCCTACCACAAGGGACCACATCACAGCAGGCAGAACTCACTGCACTAACCAGGGCACTCCTCCTATCAAAAGGAAAAACAGCAAACATATACACAGATTCTAAATATGCTTTCCTAATTGCACACACCCATTCAATGACCTGGAAAGAGAGAGGGTTTTTAACCACCTGCGGTACCCCTATTATTAACAAAAACCAAATACTCAAACTACTAGATGCACTGTCAGCACCTTCCAAGGTAGCCATTATACATTGTAAAGGTCACCAAACTTCATCTAAACCGGTAGCAGCTGGCAACAATTTTGCTGACGCCACTGCCAAGTCAGCCGCCAGATTTTCCACCCCCAAATCTCCTTCTGTCTGTTTTCTCTCCCCCTAGTATGCCCCTAATTACACTCAGGAAGAAAAGGCAAAACTGTTACAAAATCCAACAGCCAAACTAACTACAGATGACTGGATATATATTAATAACAAATTAGTTATTCCTGAAACACAACTCCATACCATTCTAACAGACATACATAATTCTTTACATATAGGACCCAAAGCCTTATACAATTTTCTAAATCCCCATCCCAGCCACCAACTCAGAGGACACCAACCAGGCGAAGATTGGCAAATTGATTTCACACATATGCCAAGACATAAAAAATTCAAATACCTCTTAACCCTTGTGGACACCTTTTCAGGGTGGATAGAGGCCTATCCCACCACAGGAGAAACCGCTAACATTGTTGCCTCAATACTCACTGAACATATTATCCCTAGGTTTGGTCTCCCAGTCACCCTTCAATCCGACAACTGTCCAGCATTCATCTCCAAGGTAGTCCAACAGGTGGCAGCCCTCCTACACATCACCTGGAAACTCCACATCCCTTATAGACCTCAGTCTTCTGGTAAGGTGGAAAAGGCTAACGGACTCATCAAACAACAG
>NW_012123376.1:10213367-10227583 GCF_000951035.1 Colobus angolensis palliatus
CAACTCAGAGGACACCAACCAGGCGAAGATTGGCAAATTGATTTCACACATATGCCAAGACATAAAAAATTCAAATACCTCTTAACCCTTGTGGACACCTTTTCAGGGTGGATAGAGGCCTATCCCACCACAGGAGAAACCGCTAACATTGTTGCCTCAATACTCACTGAACATATTATCCCTAGGTTTGGTCTCCCAGTCACCCTTCAATCCGACAACTGTCCAGCATTCATCTCCAAGGTAGTCCAACAGGTGGCAGCCCTCCTACACATCACCTGGAAACTCCACATCCCTTATAGACCTCAGTCTTCTGGTAAGGTGGAAAAGGCTAACGGACTCATCAAACAACAGCTCACCAAACTCTCAATCGAAACCCAGCAGTCGTGGGTAACTCTCCTTCCCTTAGCCCTGACCTGGCTGCAGGCAGCACCTCGAAGCCCAACAGGCCTCAGTCCATTCGAATTAGTCTATGGACGGCCCCTAACCCTCCAGCAAATACCTTCCCTGCCCACTCCTTTGGTGAACTACCTCCCATATCTCACTATTCTCAGGCAACTCCTAAGACAACACGCTGACTTAGCACACCCTCCTCCAACAGACCCCTACAACCCACATCTCTCCCTCAGTCCCGGAGACCAAGTATACATAAAAGATATCCAAGCCAAAGACTTACAGGCAAGGTGAAAAGGCCCATACACTGTCCTCCTGTCTACACATACAGCAGTAAAACTCCTAGGACACACGCATTGGATTCATACTTCCCAGCTAAAAAAGGCCCCCACCGAGAACAATCAGTGGACATCAGTTCAACTTTCCCCCACTGGCCTCAAACTTACAAAACTTTCTTAACTATCACATGTTCCCTGACCCCTGGTGCTTAGCTCGCTTTCTCACCATCCTCTACATAAACCTATCAGACTTCCAACACATAACCCCAGACCCATACCTGCCTCCAGACAATAGTCCAGAGCAGTGGTTTTCCCGCCTCCTAACCTTCATCGAGCATCTTCAGTGGCAGGGGACACTCTGCGACTACACTGAAAATGAAGTCTCATTTTATACTTATATTGCTGTCTTACTCATACACTCAGACCTTTGCTAGTCCGCCTGCTGTATGGCAATTTTTCATCACTGAAACTTAGTCACAAGACAGCCAAATGCACTGAGTAGTACATAGTTCTGCCAGTTGTCTTCCTCAAGGCTGTCAAACTTCTCTCCAGACAATAGAGACCCCTTCTCATGGCTCACACTTATCCGCCAAGGGCTAAACTTAACCTACACTGTTAATATAACCAATCTCTCCCATTGCTTCCTCTGTGCATCTTTAGAAGGCCCCCCCTTAATGGCAGTCCCCCTGCCCATGGCCTTCAACACCACTAGTCAAACATCCCACAATTCACTCACACTCCAGATGCCACTGTACCAAAATCCAAATAACCCAATCCTTCCTTTTTGTTATTCAACCCCAAATTCATCCTAGTGTAATCATACTCAGGTGCCCAATGGAGGCCAAACAGCCCCCATTGGAGGCTATTTCTGGTGCAATGGGTCTCTCTCAAAGACTCTTAACCATACAGCCATTAACCGATCCCTCTGTGTCCCCATGTCCTTAGCCCCCAGTCTAACTTTATACAGCCAGGCAGAAGTGGCAGAGCTCTCCCAGCAACTTTCTACGCCACTATGCCACTTTCATCAAAAGCGGGCTGTCTTTCACCCCTTAGTAATTAGAATGTCTCTGGCCTCTTCTTTAGTGGCCTCTGGACTTGGAACAGGAGCACTGGCTTACTCTGTCCAGTCAGGTAAATCTTTACAGGCTTGCATACAACAAGCCATAGAAGCTTCAGCTGAGAGCTTAGCCTCTTTGCAGCATCAGATTACTTCAGTGGCTCAAGTAGCTGCCCAGAACAGACGGGTTTTAGATCTACTTACAGCTGAAAAAGGAGACACCTGTCTCTTCCTCGGAGAAGAGTGCTATTATTATGTCAACGAATCAGGTCTTGTAGATACTAACATTCAAACTCCCAACAGAATAAAAACTGAGCTACAAGTCTCAACACTCCAACCATACCAGGGCCATCCTTCTGGGTTCTGCCCATAATACAACAAATGCTCCCATTCCTTATCCCCATATTAATCCTCTGTCTTATTTTATGTTTCGCCCCCATTTTGATCAAATTTTCCATGCCAAGATTCAAGAAATCACTCGTGTCACCTTCAACCAAATGCTCCTTCATCCGTACATTCAAATACCAACCATAGACCCCGACCTTAATGACGCCCCTTAACAGCAGGAAGTAGCTAGACAGACCACAGTGCCCCTTATCACTATTATCAATAAAAGGTTGGACTGTTTGGATGAATGGAGGCAAGATGGTGCACTTCCGGGTTCTTCATCACCAACTTTTCCCACGTGCGTGAAAATGTAGCCGGCACCTGGGAAGGTGCAGATCAACCGGGCATGCGCCAGGTGATGTCAATCCGAAGAGACCAAGATTTACCTGGCCGCACCTACGGAACGCCCCCCCGACACGCCCGTGTCCCGCCTATTGCCCTCCCACTCCCAGAAAAGCCGCTCCTGGCAGGTGCGTGGTGTGAACTTCCTCAGCCCCCATTCCTGTCGGGACTGCAGCAGGAACTTCACCCGAGAGCTCCACCGGGCGACTGCTTCGGCCTCCTTTGCTGGACACCTACGGAACGCCCCCCCGACACGCCCGTGTCCCACCTATTGCCCTCCCACTCCCAGAAAAGCCGCTCCTGGCAGGTGCGTGGTGTGAACTTCCTCAGCCCCCACTCCTGTCGGGACTGCAGCAGGAACTTCACCCGAGAGCTCCACCGGGCGACTGCTTCGGCCTCCTTTGCTGGAGACTGACGTACCTCACCCCCCACACCTTCTTCCCTGAAGCTGGGTGACCAAAAAAATAAATTTGCAGTTTTGCTCCTAGCCTTGCCTACTTCCTGGTTCTTTAGTACTCGCTCTGGTGGTCTTAGAAAAACAAATCAATAACAAATGGTCTATTCTTGAGAATAATAAATATGCTGAGGAGAAGAGTGTGTATTCTGTAGCCCTTGGATAAAATATTCTGTAAATATTAATTAGGTCCATTTGGTATTTAGTGCAGATTAAGTCCAGTGTTTTTTTGTTGATTTTATTTCTGGATGAAATGGCAATGCTGAAAGTGGCATGTTGAAGATATCAGCTATTATTGTATACTTAAGTGTTAATACCTTTCTCTAGGTTTGGGAAGTTCTATGTTATTATTTCTTTGAATAAACTTTCTACACCTCTCTCTCTACTTTCTGCTTAAGGCCAAGAACTTTTAAGCTTACCCTTTTGAGACTATTTTTTAGATATTGTAGGTATACTTTATTTTTTTTATTTTTTCTTTTGTTTTCTCTGTGCACTTTTAAATAACCTGTCTTCAAACTCACTAATTCTTTCTTTTGCTTGATCAATTCTGCTATTATGAGACTCTGATGCATCATTCAGTATGTCCGTTGCATTTGTCAACTCCAGAATTTCTGCTTGATTATTTTTAATTATTTTAATGTCTGTGTTAAATTTATCTGATAGAATTCTGAATTCCTTCTCTATCTTATCTTGAATTTTGTTGACTTTCCTCAATACAGCTATTTTGAATTCCCTGTCTGAAAAGTCACAATTCTCTGTCACTCTGAGATTAGACTCTGGTGCCTTATTAATTTGTTTTGTGAGGTCATGTTATCCTAGATGGTTTTGTTACTTGTAGATGTTTGTTGGTGTATTAGTCAGTTCTCACACTGCTAATAAAGACACCCATAAGACTGGTTGATTTATTTGAAAAAAAAAGAAAAAAAGAGGTTTAATTGATTCACAGTTCAGTATGAGTGGGGAAGCCTCATGAAACTTACACTCATGGCAGAAGAGAAAGCAAAAATGTCTTTCTTCACATGGTGTCAGGTAGAAGAAGAAAAAGAGCCAAGTGAAGAGGGAATTCCCTTATAAATCCCTCAGATCTTGTGAGAACTTACTATCATGAAAATAGCATGGGGGAAAGTGCTCCCATGATTCAATTACCTCCCACCAGGTCTCACCCACAACACAGGGGTTATAGGAACTATAATTAAAGATGAGATTTGGGTGGGGATACAGCCAAACCTTATCAGTTGGTGTCTGGTCTTTGAAGAGTTAAGTATTTATTGTAATCTTAACAATCTAGCTTTGTTTGTACATTTGTACCTGTCCTTCCTGGGAGGGCTTTCCAGGTATTCAAAGGGAATTGGGTCTTGTGATTTAACTTTTTAATCACTACAGCTTTATCTTAATTAGGGGGCACTCCAATCCAAGTAATGCTGTACCTCTTGCAGACTTGCAAAGGTAATACCTTGATGGTCCTGAATAAGATATAGAAGAATTCTGTGGATTTCTAGGTGCAGACACTGATTCTCTTCCCTTGCTTTATCCCAAACAAATGAAATCTCTCTATCTGTGGTGAGCTGCCTGGAGTTGGAGAAGGGGTATACAAGGATTGTTATGGCCACCACCACTTGGACTGTGCTCTGTCTGATCTGAAGCCAGCACAGCAGTAGATCTGCCTAAAGCCTACTATAACCACTACCTGGCGGCCTACCATCTATGTTCATTAAAGGTTGTACGGTGCCACATCAACAGATGGCAAAGTAAGCCAGGCTTGGTTCTTCTCTTCAGGGTGGTGGGTTCTCCTAGGCCCCAAGCAAGTCCAAAGGACTTGCCATCTGGGAGCCAGAGACTAGAGTCAAATACCTGAGATGTCTGTCCAGTGTTCTGTTGTACTGTAGCTGAGCTGGCATAAAAATCACAAGAGGCAGAATTCCCCACTCTTCTCTCCACTTTCCAAAGAAAGAGGAGCCTTGTCCATGGCCACCAATACCACAGGCCCATGGGGAGTACTACCAGGTTGCCACCAAAGAGAGCCTCAGCCTCAGGTCTCTTCAGTCAAATTGTAGTGAGTGGTGCCTGGTGTGGGACTCACTTCAGGGCAGTAGGGTCCCCTCTGGCCCCAGGCAGATCCAGAAACATTATCTGAGAGCCAAGGCCTAGAACCAGGGACTCCAAGAGCTTGTTTGGTGCTCTACCCTCTTGTTGTCAAGCTTGTGCCTAAAGTGAAATACAAAGCCCTCTCTACCTTTCCCTCCATTTTTTCTCAAGAAAAAAGAGTCTCTCCCTGTAGCCACCGATGCTGGGGATGTGCTGAGTCTCACCTTAAAGCAGAGAGTTTCAGAGACTCACTCAAGTCCCTCAACATAGTACCTGTGTATTGCTGCTGGTTATTCAGGGCCTAAGGGTTCTTCAGTTAGCAGATGATGAATTCTTCTAGGACTGGGTCCTTCCCTTCAGGGCAGCTGGTTTGCTTCTGGCCCTGGGTGTGTCTAGAAATGTCATCCAGGATCTAGGTCTTGGAAAGGAGAACTTACGACTCTGACTGGTGCCCTATCCTGCTGTGGCTGAGCTGGTAACCAAGATGCAAGAAAAAGTTCTCCCCACTCTTCCCTCTCCTCTCCTCTCCTCAAGTGGAAGAGAAGAATCTGTTTTGGAGCCATGAACTATGTAGTCTGCAGCTAAGGGAGCTGCAGTGACAGTGCTCCTTTACCTGTACCAGCTGGTGTCTCATTAGGTTGTGTTCCCCTCAGTCCACTGGCTCTGAGCCCAGTTCAGTACTAGAACTTGCCTAGGACTTGCAGTCCTTGTGGCCTAGATTGCTTTTTAAGTTCATTTAAGCCCTGATAGCACTTTAGTCTACAGTGGCAAGACTTGTGGGAACTAAGTTTCCAGCCACTGGAACCCCTCTGGCTAGGGCTGGTTTAAATGCTCCCTCCATGGGTAGGTGTCAGCCGAGTTCATTCTGGTTTTGTTTTCTGCTGTAACGGGTCAGCTTGGTGCTCTACCCCACCATGGGCGAGCTGATACCTAAGCTGATTTTTGGTTCTTATGAAGGTGCTTTGTGTGCGTGTGTACATAGTTGTTAGTTGTCACATTTGATGTTCTTGTCGGGAGGATGAGCAGTTGAGGCTTCTCTTTGACTATCTTGCTCTGCCTCCTCCTCTGAAGAGAAGTGTTTACATCTAACATGCAGGTAAATTTGTCAAAACTCAGATACAAGGAAGATAGGTAGAAGTAAATTTAAAACAATAAAATTCAAGTGAATATTAATATATTAAATAATTCAATGAATACATTCAATATAGCAATCTTATATAAACATTGAGTACCATTATTTTTTTTTGATGATATATGTCAAAATGATCTCAGTTATTGTTTGGGATTATAAAAGACTTCATATATGATTGAATACTTGTATATGATTTCTATTTTCAAGGAACTTGTATCTATTTTCAAGCTACTTGTACACATTAACTGAATGGTTCAAAAGAAGGATGATTAATATTTTAAATATGGCTATACATAATATTTAGTTCTTTTCTAAAGTAAATTTTTGAAGTAAAATTATATTTTTACTAATGAGATCTAGAGCTAATATTTTTCTTTAATGTAGTATCTTTCTCCATTTATTTAGTAGTCTCTTTATTCTTTCTGAAATTTTCACTGTCTTAAATAGTTTTATCTGTAGCTCATTAGAATACATTTACTTACATCTCTGAAGGAACATATTAATATGATTTTTATGTAAATTTCCATATTCTCATGAATTTACTTGACCTTGCATTTAAATTTATTGATAAAATAAAGATAAAGTTAGCTACAAAACTAGTAAAGAAGTGAATAGCAAAATTCCTCCATTTCTTACGTGATTGCAGCTGTTGCTATAGCCACTGAATTACTTGCCTTCAACATAAGACTTGGCCTTCAGATTGACTTCAGGCTTCAATGTTATGTATGTATGCTATAGGATATCTTTTTGTTTATTTGTTTACCAATGGAGATGGAATTCCTGTAAGATAATACACACCAGAAGAACACATACTGATAAATTTTAATTTGCATTGGCCCAATAGTAAGAAAAACTGTGTGTATATGGATTTCTCCAAAATATTTTATTTGCCATACAAGGCTGTTAATATCTTTTGTCTACCATTGTGTGAAATAAGTTTTCACCCTGATATGCTCCTTTGATTACTGTAACTTTGAAGCATCTTCAGCTTTGCCCTCTTTACTGAAATTCTTTTTAACTTAAATAAATCTTATCCTGGTAAAATTGTAAAACTACCAGTTTATTCACTTCTTTATTTTATTTGCCTGATACACTATTATTTTATGATGTAAAACCCTTGGATCAATATATCTTTTATCGTTTGTTTTTAATTACAACCATTAACTTTTCCGTGACTTGAAAAATACTATATTCATAAATCAGTTAAGTTTTGTTACTTTACTGCATGCTATAGATGTATTCTGAAGTCACAGGTGTACTGACAATGGCTAAGATAAAATAAAAATATTGAAGCAAAAAATAAGCTAAGAAGTTTAGAAACTGGAAATAAAGAAATCAGAACAATCAGATTATCTTTGAAGATTACCGTTATACAATGTAATGACATACAAGATGTGCAAAGCACATCTCAAAGGAACGCCATTCACAAAGATCACAATAAGAATTTGTTCCCCTGGAGTTTTATGGTGTTGTAGCCTTGAAATCATTTTTATGAGCAGTTTATACAAAGAAAAATTCAAAAAAGGCAATGAAAAAGGTAAATACATGTAAAAATAATGCTTTTTATATAATTTTATTTGTAAATATGCATTTTTACATTTTTAAAGATTATTGATAGTTATGGGAGAATTGCACATGTAGATGTGAAATATATGAGAACAAGAACAGAACAAGTAGGAAAGGGGCAAATGGAATTAAACTACTATAAGATTTTTACACTGTTCAGGATATAGAATAATGTTTTATGAGGAATACGTTAATGACAAAGAAACTTGCTCTATTGTCTAGAAAAAAACAGGGAAATGTACCTAAGAAGTCAATATATAAGATAAAGTAAAACACTAAAAAAAAAAAAAAAAAAAAAAAAAAAAAAAACATGCTTTTTTCACTTAAAAGAAGGCTAAAACTGAGGAATGGAGAATCATAGATCAATAGGTCATGATATAAATAGTAGACTGTAACCCAATAATATTAATAATCACCTTAAATGTAAACGGATGGAATATTCTACAAAAAGTTAAAAAGGGATGCTGAATAAAAATATCAATATTGAATTATGCTTTTAAAAAAATACTCAAGTTGAAAACAGAACGACTAGAAGTAAAATGTGGAATAATGCATATCATGCAAACACATTAAGCATTAGAAGCTTATGTAGATATATTAATGTTAGAAGCTTATGTAGATTGTGCCACATGAAGTTTGTCTACAAACAGCTCCCAATTTAGTCATTTTAGGATGCCTTTCCATAAACAAAGCATCTATAAAAAAGACAAAATCCATTTCATGCCTAATCAAAATGTTATGCTCCTTCTAGAAATTCCTTAGTTTCCCTGGAGAAGGTGGAAGTGTGGTCATCAGATTTGGACTGTGTTTTGTCTCTTGTAAACCCACTGAAAGGTATCTTATGTGCACTACTTTAACCTGCTTTCTTTTTACAATATTTAGCTTGACCTGTCTTAGCCCAGGTGAATCTCCTCCGTTTCACATCTTGCAGTCTTTATCCAATGTTGCAATATTTCAAGAAGCAACTGTATCATATTCAAATATTTTGAAGTTATTAAACCATTTTTATAATTTTCCTGTTATAAAACTTCTGATATAACAGCATAGACCTCTATGGCTTCTCTATTTCATCTCCCCAAAAAAGATTTTGAGAAAATATACAATGGATAGAGATGATACAGATTATAAATATTAAAATGGTAAGTAAGGAGTGGTACAGGGAAATAAATTCTGGTTTCTTGTTCTCACATCAGCCAGCTATTATTTATAATCAAACTTTATTTAATCACATCTAAAAGGGAGAAATAACTGGTTATATACCACCTCCTATTTGTTGTAAAAATAAAATAAGACAACAATATTTAGGAAAGTTTCTTCAAAAACTTCAAAACATTTCGGCCGGGCACGGTGGCTCACTCCTGTAATCCTAACACTCTGGGAAGCTGAGGTGGGCAGATCATGAGATCAGGAGATAAGAGACCATCCTGGCTAACACAGTGAAACCCCGTCTCTACTAAAAAATACAGGTGGCGGGCACCTGTAGTCCCAGCTACTCGGGAGACTGAGGCAGGAGAATGGAGTGAACCTGGAAGGCAGAGCTTGCAGTGAGCCGAGATCATGCCACTGCACTCCATCCTGGGCAACAGAGGGAGACTCTGTTCCCTCTCCCCACAAAAAAAAAAAAAAAAAAAATCAGAACATTTAAAAAATTGGACATTAATATCACTAGATGAACTCAGTATTTCAATTGACTTATGTAGTTTTGATTAACAGTAAAGGTATCTCAATGTCTTAAATCCCAATATTTACCTATAATTAACAATGAAAATATCAGACATGTTACAGATTTCATTTGTTTCAAATATTGGTTAACACATACATAAATCTTTTCAGGATATTATACATATGTCTTTCTTCAAAGTTTCACTTAAATATAAGATCTCAATTCCTGGATGTAATTGAACTTCGAAATCTTGGGCACAGGAAAAAAAAATGTGTTATCCTTAAAGAATGTGAGTCTACTTTTATGCATTCTGAAAGGACTCAACTTATCTTTATCTTCAATTTGTTATTATCCTTGTGTAATAATATTTTATTAGAAAATTGGAACTCAGGGCATATGTCTTTAGGTTGAGCACCTAATAATTAGTGAAAATAGGTATTTCTGTCTACCAGTGGAATTAACATGAATAAGGGATGAATAAATAACTTATTTCAGTCTACAGTGGGTATGTTAGCCTTTGGTGTTTATATTCACATTAGCATCCTAAGAACTGGAACTAGAATTCAATCTCCATTTCCAGGATAGCCAAATTATCCTGTAGTTATTGCTCAAAGTAATGTTCTAGAGTGGATCTTCTAAGTCATATTATATATTCCACACATGCATATATAGAAATGTCACTTCTTTTCTGTCTTCATTTTCTCTATTTTCAATCTTCTGGTCTAATATTGGCAAATATGTAAAGAGAAACCTCAGAAAATCAGGAAAGAAGCATTCAGAGATTGCAGTATCCACCATTAATATACTTAGGGCTATTGAATAGGTCAGTTATAAATAGTTTACCACAATGACAAAAATTCTGACGACCATTATATTTATTACTTTATAAAAGATCAGCATATTCATAGCTTTACTTCTTCCAAACACTCAAGGAAAAAAAAATGTGACTTTTTCTCATGCTTCCCTATTACTTTTTTTTACCAATATTTTATTTTTTGACTTTTTTTCTCATGCTTCCCTATTAAATTTTTATAACCAATTTCTTATTTTTCTTATGTCCATTTCTTTTTAGATTTCAGGACTTTTAATTTCAGTTACTAGTTATAGTCAGAAAGGTAAACCTTTTTCCAAGAGTCTTTGAATTTTAATAGAGATCAAAACCCAGTGATTGAAAAAAAGATTAACCTCAAAATTTTAGAGCCTAGAGATAAAATCTCCAGAACCTCCTTTGGACTCATCTGAATTAACACTAAGTATATAACTACTCTGCTTATGCATAAACTGACTCAGGACATTAACTTTTAATGATATTCTCAATTTGTTATATTGGTATTAAGAAAAAAATTGTAACAATATTGATGCAAGATTTTTCTTGGCCCCTTCGCTGGACTCGGGATGGAGGTGACCTGTTTATTTGGTCTGCCATGTTCAACTCAATGGGAGGAAGCACATGCGCAAGCAAGTGCATGATCCAGTCAGCTGCTCTGGGCAACAGCAGGAGCAAGATCCATGTGGGACCTGTGGCGGGACCTGTGGCAGCACCCAGGTGGAGGTGCCTGGGACCCTGAAACCCCAGAAGGGATGTTACAGTGCTCTCCTAGTTTCACTGTTCCTGGTCAGTGGTGGGTTACCGACTCAGTTGGCCCCTTGCCTCATTGTGTAGGGTGGTTGCCCTCCACCAGCACAGGCAAAGGGGTGGTGTGACAGCCTTTCTTTGTTGGGTCCCCAGTCCTTGTCCAGCATCCAAGAAGAATGAGGTTGCGTGAACAATTGAAGGATGGTGAAGGGGGAGAATTTTGTTAAGCAAGGAAAACACCTCTCAGCACAGAGGAGAGCTGGAGAACTGTCAGGAAGGGCTGGTCATCTTCCTCTAAAGTCAGGCCTGTCTTCCATAGCCTGCTGTCTCGTCTCCAAAGTCTGACTATTTCTACCTCGAAGTCTGGTTGTCTCCTTGAAGTTTGGCCAACTCTCCTCTACCAACTGAGTCTGGGTCTTTGTAGGCACAAGATGTGGACTGTGTGCTGATGGGTTTGTGAGTATGCAAAATAGGTTAAAGCAAGACACCACTCCAAGGTGGACATGACAGTGTAGAAAACCAACTTGGAAAGGGTAGGTATATGTAAAATAGGTGAAGGGTGGGATCAATCAGAGGAAAGCATGTCAAACAAGAAGAAAAGTTCTCAATCCGGTCTGAGGATTTAACCTGTAGCTTGGCTTTCAGGCTTTAAACTGTCTTCAGCTTGGAAGTGGGGTTTCACTAGGTATCTGCTCCTACCTGCCTGGGCATTTGGCTGGCTACTGCGGCTATCAATATGTTATTTTACTAGTATGAATTAGTTTTTTAAAATAGAAGAGATTTTGTCTTTTATGTATGTGACACTGAGAAACTCCAGGTTTATTCTGGAGATTCTACAAATAATGCATGTGCAAATAGACTTTTTCAATCCTTTATATGTTATCTAAATATAGATTAGATTTTATGTCTACATGAGGAATTAGAAAGATGAAAAAATATATTTCATTGATGTTAGTTATGTTTTGTAAAACCTATGGGGGAGTTGCTTTAAGTAGATTAGAACATTCACTTAAGATTCCAAGCTACAGCAACCAAAACAGCATGTCACTGGTACAAAAACAGACACATAAACAAAGAAACAGAATAGGGAATCCAGAAATAAAGTTGCACACCTACAACCATATGATCTTCAACAAAGTCAACAAAAATAAGCAATGGAGAAAAGACTCCCTTTTCAATAAATAGTGCTGGAATAGCTGGTTAGCCATATGCAGAAGAATGAAACTGGATCTCTACCTTCGACCATATATGAAAATTAACTCAGGATGGGTTAAAGATTTAAATGTAAAACCTGAAACTATAAGGCTCTTAGAAGAAAACCTAGGAAACACCATTCTGAACATTGACCTTATGAAAGAAGTTGAAACTAAGTCCTCAAAAGCAATTGCAATAAAAACAAAAATTGGCAAGTGAGACTTGATTAAACTAAAGAGTTTCTGCACAGCAAAAGAAACTATCAACACAGTAAACAAACTGTTTCTCACAGGAGAAAATATATATGTGCAAGCTATGCATCTGATAAGGGTTTCATATCCAGAATCTATAAGGAAATTAAATAATTGAACAAGCAAAAACAAATAACCCTGTCAAAAACTGGGCAAAGAAACATGAACAGACACTTCTCAAAAGAAGACACACAAGCAGCCAACAAACATACAAAAAGGCTCCACATCGCTAATCAGAGAAATGCAAATTACAACCATAATGAGATACCATCTCATACCAGTCAAAATGGCTATTATTAAAAAGTCAAAAGCAATAATTGCTGGCAAGGATGTTGAGAAAAGGGAATGCTTATTCACTGTTGGTGGAATGCAAATTAGTTCAGTCACTGAAAAGCAGTTTTGAGATGTCCCAAATAACTCAGAACTGCCATTCAACCCAGCAATCCCATCATGGGTATATATCCAAAAGAAAACAAGTCTTTCTACCAAAATAACTCACATGCACTTGCATATTCATTGCAGCACTATGCACAATAGCAAAGACATGGAATCAACCCAGGTGCCCATCAATGGTAGATTGAATAAAGGAAATGTGGTGCGTATCTGCCATAGAATGTTACATAGCCATAAAAAACAAAATTATGTCCTTTCAGCAGCATGAATGCAACTGGAGGCCATTATCTAAGTGAACTAATGCAAAAACAGAAAACCAATACCACATATTCTCACTTAAAAGTTGGAGCTTAACATTGAGTACACATGGACATAAAGATGGCAGCAATAGAAACTGGGGACTACTGGAGTGGAAAAGGAAGGATAGGGACAGGGCTGAAAAAGCTACTATTTGATATTATGCTTAGTATTGGGATCATTCGTTCCCCAAACCTCAGCATCATGGAATATATCTAGGTAACAAACTTCAACATGTACCCCCTCAAGCCGAAATAAAATTTTAAAAAATTTCTAATGATAGTTTTCAGCTTGTAAGACACACATTGCTATCTCCAGCCACTTAATATTCCTGTGTTAAATCATCCAACCATCTTGACTTCTGCCTACATTCTCTTGCCATATGTAAAACTGTTACTTCAATATTTATGCAAACATTTAGTATTGTTTAAAATCCTATAAAACTTCTTAAAGAAGATTCCAATGATATAAATTTTAAAATGTTATAAACTATCCTCTAAGTCATGCTATTACATTAAAAAATATAACTTGAAGGCTTATTTAGGCATAGTCACTTTATAATTGAGAATTTAGAAACATAGCTATGTCTATATTTGTAAGGAGCAGTAGAAAGAATTCCTTAATTTAACTCGATTGCTCCCATACACACAACTCTATGTACTCAACACAAAGGAAAGTGAAATACAGTTATAATTTAATTTATATTAGTGAATATAATTGATATTTAAAAATTTGTGCTCCAAAGTGTACCGTTTATATATTCCACAAATTACAAATGTAAACATGTATTGGTTTTGGTTTCCCAATTACTTAGATTTGATTCCTATACTAATCCTGATAAGCAAATATCTGCCTTAGTGAATATAGGTGCAAAAAATAAACATCTGTAACTGTTTTGGGTTTAAAGCTTTTGGGGGGATGAAAATTAAATTGGCTTGATAGACTTTTATAAATTGCAAAATAGTCAATAGCTATTTCAAACTCCAATCTCAGAATACTTTCAAGTAAAGGAAGATTCAGGACATAGACATGGGCAAGGACTTCATGTTTAAAACACCAAAAGCAACAGCAACAAAAGCCAAAATTGACAAATGGAATCTTATTAAACTAAAGAGCTTCTGCGCAGCAAAAGAAACTACCATCAGAGTGAA
>NW_012123376.1:10228538-10275992 GCF_000951035.1 Colobus angolensis palliatus
GCATATGAAAAGGGGCTCATCACTGATTTATGTTTTTGCCTGTAACTTCTGTTCCTCAAGACATATGAAACCAAGTTGTAACCCAATCACCTTGTTATGATCTCAGGACTTCTGGAGGCTATGTCCTGGGCCATGGTCACTCTTATTTGGCTCAGAATAAATCTCCTTCAACTCCTATGTGAAGCATGAAAAAGACCACTTGATGGATGCCGCAGGGTCAGGATGGTCTCCTTGGAAGGAGAGAAGGGAAAGGGACTCAGAGAGAGCTCTGGAGTCTGGCAATGTCTGTTTCTAAATCTGGGTGCTGCTGACACATGGTTGAGTTTGCAAAACTTCATCAATCTATCACCTTATGTGCATTTTCTTGGTGAAATTCTTCTTCAATAAAAGTTTTAATAAAAAAAAATTATTATTATTACTGTAAAAAAAAAGAAAAAAAAAGAAAAAAGATGAGCAACAGGAAGAGATTTGAGTGGTGCTGATGGGTGACTGGCAAAATAGAAAGGTTTTGGCCATTTAATTGTTGAAGACTGTGATGAACATAAAATAGCAAAATTGAAAGAATAATTAACTTCTGAAAATACTATTTCAAGTTTTTTACTGTGTTTAACTTATTCTTCAAAAGCTTTTATGTTCTTTCTCTTTTTCTTCTCCAATTAACAAACAATATTTCTATTTATGGAAAATCTAGAATTTTCTTTGACTGCTATTTTTCTGTCCCTTGAATATTCATGAAAATGTTTTCAGTTAAAAATAACTCAGGTATATAAACTGCAAATTTCACAGTGCCCTTTAACTATATCTCTTAATTATATTGTCTTCGGTATGTATGAATATCTATTAGTTGTATTTTGGGGACAGAGATCATGCTGTTCTTCCAGTTACAGCTATGATAATCTATCACATTCATTTTTCTTAATAAAAAGTAAAAATTGTTAGGGTTTAGTCTAATTTATCCAAGCATTTCAGACTGCAGAAAGGTACTAAAATATGACTCTTTTTATTCTATGACTTTCCATTTTTCTAATACTATTCTACCTGTACCAGAAATCTCATAATTTTATCACTCATTTGCATTTGTTATCACATATTGGTTGGATTAGCTATTTCCACTAGAGCCCTGGTTCATTGTCTTATGCTTTTGATCTTGTAAAATATAGTTTTGCAAGTATGTGAAAAAAGTAATATGAATATCTTGTTACAACACCTTCCTATTTTAATATATTTTTCTGAAAGAGTAAGGCATGCCTAAAAGAAATTAAGATACACATTTTGCAGCATGGGAAGTAGCACAAAATGATGAATAATTCATTAAAAATTTATTTCAAACTTTATGCCTAAAACATTGCTAGGGCTTAAACAATATGTACTGTGATACTGAATTAGGTCAAAGTCCCATGTGTATTAAAGTATTATTATAATTATTTTAAGGAATATAAATTGAGTCTTATAAAGTTGCAATAACTTAAAAAATAGGAAATTTCCAGGTAAATATTAATGTCTGTTATAGATTAAATATACATATATTGAAGTGGTTACAGTAGCTGATCAAGAATGTTAAAAAATTTTATTTTAAAAACATATGTATAAACCAGCATGCCTGAATATGTATAGAGTGTATTTATACTATACACTGTTTAAAGCATCATTTGAAAGGGCAGTCTTGCTCTTTCAAATTTCTCAACCAATTAATCATAGTACATATTTGAAAAATATGAGTTTTATGGGGGGGGAAGTGGTACATAATATTCTTCATGAAACTTTTAATTTTATTATTCCTTAAGATTATCAACATTGCTTAACTCACAATGAGACTTTTTGAAAGTATCAGTCAGAAAAGGAAACTTTTATTTACATTTAAACCTAAAATAATATGATTTCTCTCTTTTTTTCTCTAAATCTTTTCTCTATATCTTTTTCTGTAGCCATTTTTGGTGAGTTTTTAACGTAGACAATTGTACTTGGTTCTGATGAAATGTCATTCTCTGTCTACCTAGAAATAAGATGGTTCTGGACATTGAGTTTTGTCATTGATTAAATTGTCATAGTCTATTTGAAACCTAAATGCTGCTTTTGATCATTGTTCTTTTTATTCTTTGGAAAGTGACCTTTGTGAATAATTGTATGCCCTAGATGTGTCAAAATGAAAAGAAAGCAGCATTCCTAACTATGAATATCTTATAAACTATTTGTCTCCACTGTCTTAAACAGCTTTACAGAAATGAAATATTTCAAAAATCCACTGCAGGGTCAAATAGTCTTTAACAATCTTAGTTATGAAATGAATTTAGTGCAGAATTACATCATTTTATTAAACTTTTTAATTTTACCAATGTAACTTTGTTAAAAATATTTTACTACACCCAGAAGAAAAATTATAAAACATTGGTGCTTTAAATCTATGTAAAATAAGATATTCTAAAAAATATGGCATTTTAAAATGTGTTTATTATATCTTGTTTTGAACTCATCAGGAAATTTTAAACATTTACTGATGTCAAAGGAAGAATAAATATTGTCTTCAGGTGCTTTGGAAAGATCGATATCACTTTTGACTGAGTGATACTTATATGAATGCAGATAAAGATCACTGCAAATGAGGTATACATACTCATTAAATATATCAATTTTTAACTAAGTTTATTTTACTACCTACATTTAGAAGTGTGTATCACTTTCCAACCTTAATCTTTGAAGCTGTTTTAAATTTTATTTTCTTAATGAACTTGATAAAGAATATAAAAAGTCTACATAAACAAGGCATACGTAGTCAAGCAATAGTATGTGTGATACAAGATATAAGGGACTATGAAATCTAAAGAAGATGCAATACAACATGAAGTAGAATAAGTAATGGAAAATTAGAGTCTATTTCTAAATAATGTGTCTCATACAGGTATAATAGAAGGTAAGAATTACATAAGAATTTTGTAGTTGGAGTACTAACACACTGAATTATGTACAGGAGAAAATAAATACGTTTTGCTGTTGGTAAAAAATAAATTAATTTTTTAAAAGATCTAAATTTATCAATGTTTTTAGAGTTTTAGTTTTTAGAGTGTGTTTGTGCATGTGTGCGTGTGTGTGTGTGTGTGTGTGTGTTATTTAACATAGATTACTGTAAACCACCTGAGCTCTTGTGTAGGAGCAAAAATGATGAAAAATGGCTTTTAAAAATATAATCTGGTAGTGGTGGATGGTAGAAAGAATCTGGAGGCAGTGAGCTGGAAATAAAATATTTATAGTTATTTAAGAGTGGGTTAAGGGATTATAGTGAGGGCCATGGGAAAAGAAATAGAAAGGAAAATTCTAAAAGAGATTGTGAAGAAAATACTAAGAACAAACAAAGCGAAAGGAGACAAAACTAAAGAATATTGATTTAAAGAAGACTCCAAGATTTCTAGCCCTCGACATGTCAATAAAAGAAACAGAAAATCTGAAGGGAGAAAGAAAGTTAAGGAAGTTGATTTTTTTTTTCAATCTGGCAAGACTACTATCATGCTGTACTTCAATGTCTTAGGATTATGCACATGCAGGTAGAAGATCAAAATTAGACAAGTGGTTTTTAGTATACATGCAATAGCTAGAGACATAAGCATGGGTAAATTCATTGAGTTTAGCAAAGTGATGATAAGAAAGATAAGAATGAAGGATACAGGACTAGGAGGTAAGTTACAATCAATAAATCCAACTAAAAAAAAAGGAAAAATTCAGAAGATAGCTTAAAGAATTGAAATTGTAAGGGGATGCAGATGCTAGGGCAATATCCCTCATGCAATAATTTAAAAACCTTAATATATCAAAATATTGAGGTACACACTTTTTTTTCTGCAACTTCATTATAGTCAAGAGATATAAAACCACACTGTGTAAATAACATTGTATTATTGTATAGCTAAGTATAATATAACTAAGAAGAAAATTGTATTTTAATTATGATGTAATTAAGTAGAAGCCAAATCTATCCATAAGCATCACACAATTGGATCGTACACCTCACCCCTTGCCACTAGTGTATGCAACACATTCACTCAGCATTCAGCTGCATGAGTGCTAGATATCAGGTACTGTGCAAAAATAGAAAGGTGAACTAGGAAAGCAAGGGTGTTACCTCTCTGCCTATACTAGTGCTAGAAATGGACAATAAGCAAAGAAGGTGATAATACAATTATTAAAGACCATGATAAGTGTTATAAAAGAATAACTACAATCCACATTTTGCAATAAAAACTGAATAAAGGCCAGTTTATTTTTTATTATTACTATTATTTCTGAGACGGAATCTTGCTCTGTTGCCAAAGCTGGAGTGCAGTGGCATGGTCTCAGCTCACTGCAATCTCCGCCTCCCAGTTTCAAGCAATTCTCCAACCTCAGCCTCCAGAGTAGCTGGGACTACAGGCATGTGCCATCATACCCAGTTAATTTTTGTATTTTTAGTAGAGACGGGGTTTTCTTCATGTTGGCCAGGCTGGTCTCAAACTCCTGACCTCAGGTGATCCACCTGCCTCTGCCTCCCGAATTGCTGGGATTACAGGCGTGAGACACCGTGCCCAGCCTATGTCATTTTAGATAAGGAGATACAGAATAACCTTCACGTAAAAGTAACATTTTCAGCTACATAACTGTGATTAGACACTACATTTTCATATGAGAGAAATGGCGATATATTGGATAGGTCAAATAAAAGGATGACATTATTTTTGAAAAACATGACACTGGCTGCAATGTAGGAAATTAATTGGATAGGACAAAACGGAAGCAGGGAAATCAGTTAGAAGCAGCTTGCAGGAGCTCTTAGAGCAGCATGGCTGAAATGGTGTCAATGGAAATTCACAATATATCCTTAAGGCTGAATGGTTATTTGGAATCATGTGAGGGGTGAGGAAAAATAAAGGAAACTAACCGTGATAGTATTAATTATTTTGTTTATTGGACATAACACAAATTATGGAAGAGTTTGTAAGCATATATTTTTATGCATGTATCTGTTGACATTTAGACCACACAGATTCACACACATCCATTATTTAATTTTGTGATTTAGAATCATAAGAAGCCCAGGTTTCAACTTCTTCTGTTATTAAGTGGACCTTCATATTTATTTCAGACTTGTGATATTTCTTACCATCCTATAATATGGCCTAACTAACCTAAGCAAAGAACATTCTTTTACTCTTTTATGATTATTTTTCTGAGCAAGGAACATCTTGAAACAAGTTTTCCCATATGGAATTTATAATAGAGGTAGTGAAAACAAATATTCTTGAAGATCGCCTCTCAATCTATCTTTGTGTTGTTTTAACTATGTTTTTGAACTCCTATACAAGATTGGAAGACTGGAGGGATAGTGGATGCACAACGCAGATGTAACCTTCTGTGACCTTGAGGGGACTAGAGTCATTGTCAGTGGCAAACATTCAGGAACACGTTCCTACTTTATATGAATTTTTGCTTAATGGGAGGTCCTAGCAGTGAAAGAGTAGAAAGAAATGTGTTAAGGTTACAAATGATTCTTAATTCCCGTAAGTTTTCTTAATTGGAAGGAGATGTGATTAACTCTGTGAATAACTGCTTTATGTTGCTGTGTTATTGTCACTGTATCTCCCTTCTCTTTGATTATAGTTTTGAGTTTCAAAAGGAAATTTCCAGAAACAAACGTTCAGCTTTCACCACTTACCCCAATATAGGAGACTCATAGTGAATGTACAATAACTATTTAGCGAATAAATAACTTAAAAAAGTAACCATTTGGATGCAAAATATCTCATGTATTGCTAAGTAGAAAAACTAGGGTTAAACTATGTAATGCATAATATAAAGTTTGAATTGTATGTAAATAGGAAAAGCATACTCTCAAAAATATTAGTGCAAAAACGTAAGTACAAAAACCATAATAAACCCAATTATAAATAATTTTATATCATCACTCATTTTACTTTTTTTTTTTTTGAGACAAGAGTTTTGCTCCTGTTGCCCAGGCTGGAGTGTAATGGCGTGATCTCAGCTCACCTCAACCTTCCCCTTCCGGGATCAAGCGATTATCCTGCCTCAGCCTCCTGAGTAGCTAGGATTACAGGTGTGTACCACCACGTCCAGCTAATTTTATATTTTTCAGTAGAGACAGGGTTTCTCCATGTTGGTAAGGCTGGTCACAAACTCTCAACCTCAGGTGATCTGCCCATCTCGGCCTTGAAAATTTAATGATTTTCAAGTAATTCATTACTTCCCTTTCTCATGCATTAAATCTCATGCTGGGATTACAGGCATGAGCCACTATGCTCGGCCCACTCATTTTACATTTTATGTGTTCATCCTCCTTACTATACACACTTCAAGTGTGTACAGAGAAGATTAACTCCAGCTCTCAGTGTTCAACACTAAGACTCCCTTCTATTGGAGGAAAAAAAAAAAAAAAATCTTCACATAAACTCCAGACTGTGAAAGAGTCTGAAGATTTTCAAGACCTATGTCAGAAACTGATCATTTAGATTAAACGAGAAAAGTCAGCCAAGTAGAAAAATTTTCTTGAGTTATCAGAGAATGCTAGCAAAAGGTCACTCAGTCCAATTCAACTATGATCTATATAATCTAATTATGCTCATTTCTAAAGTAAATGTGTTATTTGCACTGCATTGGTATGCAGATTACAAAGTGTTATTATAGGATTATAAATGGAATGCTAGTTTGCACTTTGTAGGAAAAGGACCTGTAAATACCACTTAGTTTCACTTTTTTGCAGCTAGGATTTAGTGCACACTAAAAGGCTTAGCCAGTACAATATTACAGCTGCAGATAGAGAAGTCAGCTAACTGAACACCAATGCTAAATAAAGCTGAGTGAGTGCAGTTTGGGCTGATCTCTTCATTTATTACATTTTCTTTTATCCATTAAAAATATGAAGTTAATAAATTCCATGTTATGTCTGTCTGAAAATTAAAACAACTTTTGTTTTAGTCTTAGAATAAAAATTATTTTATGAGATATTCTAATTATTAAAGGCCTTCTTTGAATATTTGGCATAAATACTTTCATACTGTATTCATTTATAAAGACGGGAGTAAAATGCCTTTCCTTATTTTCTTGAAGGAGTTGTGTAAAACATGGTTTGGGGACTTTGGCAGATTTAATAATATTTATCTCTGCAGTTAGTACTAGTGAGGTTTAGCAGCGCATTAGCAATGACGCTTTGAAATGATTTTCAAGTAATTCATTACTTCCCTTTCTCATGCATTAAATTTAATATAGCTTGCAGGTTCTAATTCATCTTCATGCATACTAATAAATTGTGCACTACAAATAAATTCTGCATTAGTTTTAAAGCAATTTCACTGCATCTATATATCAAACATGAAGTTGCCAGTTGGTTTTCAGGTAGCTGCAAATAAGTCCAGAATCTTATCTACGTAGTTACATGATCAATGACTGTAATAACCATTTTTGTGAAGACGACATATTCCTTTTAATATTTTTTTTAAAGAAAGACTTAAAAAGAACTTTCTGGCCGGGCGCGGTGGCTCAAGCCTGTAATCCCAGCACTTTGGGAGGCAGAGACGGGCGGATCACGAGGTCAGGAGATTGAGACCATCCTGGCTAACACGGTGAAACCCCGTCTCTACTAAAAAAACAAAAAACTAGCCGGGCGAGGTGGCGGGCACCTGTAGTCCCAGCTACTCGGGAGGCTGAGACAGGAGAATGGCGTGAACCCGGGAGGCGGAGCTTGCAGTGAGCCACTGCACTCCAGCCTGGGCGACAGAGGAGACTCCGTCTCAAAAAAAAAAAAAGCAAAAAAACAAAACAACAACAAAAAAACTTTCTAAGGTGGTAAACACTCTTGAGGACACTACTCTAGAATGTGAATGAAACCAACGAAAACATCTTAAAATTCACATTCCACACCACAATGATTTTCTCCTTTTATATCCAAGTTTTATAACTAGAACTGCAGAGGAAAGAAAATTGTCTGTCCTCTCCCCTCTTGGATCCTTCTATCAACTGGTTTAGTACTGGCAGTCATTGCAGCTGCTGAATGACAGTTTCCTGAGCAGTTTTCACAGCAGTTAAAAAAGGAAAGGGCACAGACTATGGCACTGATGGTGGGGAGGAGGGCAGAAAGACATCTAACTGCATAAAATAGCAATGTAATGTGCCTATATAAGTGCTCATCATACAGGAAGCACTTTCACATAGATCATCCCATCTTAATATCAGAAACATGCTTTGATATAAGCAGATTTTATAAGACAGAAAATGTAAAGTGAGATATCTTATTTTTTCTATATTGCATGACTTTAATGTTGGAACTTAACAGTCAAGTTTAAATGGTCTGATTGAAAATCATAGTGCTTTTCTTACTGCATCACACTTTATCCTGAGCATCTGTTTGTTTATCCCACAAGGAATGACAACACAACATATTTTTCTACTCTATTCCCCATTGGGTTCTCCAGAAAAAAATATTTTAGTCATAGTTGTTTTAACTGGAACGTTAAGAGAGAGACTCTTAGAGCCTTCAGTGTGGCCCATGGACTAGCAGCATTATCATCCTTGAGACCCTTTTACAAATGCAGAATATCAGACCTCACTTCAGATCTACAATATCCGAATCTCCCTTTTCAGCAAGGTCCTACTGAATTCATACATAGCTTGAAATTTTAGAAACACTATTTCAGGGGAAACAAAAAACAGCTTATAGAAAAAAAAGGCCTTTCGAGTAACATAGGAAAAAAATCTTCCCAGTCACATTCAAGTGAAAAGAAAGCATGTATGTATTCTTTCCTCTACCAAGCATTTGATACATTTTATAATATTTGTAATACTACTTCTACTCACTCATTTTTAGCAGCATTTTTGTTGTCGGCATGAGCAGAGTACATGAGTGGTGGTGAGTGGTGGAGGAGACTCTATGTCTAATGAAGTTTCTGAATCATGAGAAATTGATTAGGAAAAGAAAACTTGAGCGATAGAAATTCTGCTTATGAAACTTATACAATGAAAGGCAGACTGCTTCAGTAGTTTTAAGATTATAATTTAAGCAATACATAATGAAACTAAGCATTTTCTTCAATGTGTTCCGTGACTAACATATAAAGTGGTCAATTCTGAGTGTGGTAGTGTGAACATTTCTTAACATATTAAACTAAAAAAAAGTTATTTCAAAATTTATGTGTAATCAGTTTAAGGTAGCATTTTAGTTGAGCTTATAACACAGAAACACATAACATTTTTCATTATTAGTGCATGTAAGTACCAGGAACATAATTGTCATAGCCCCTACCACTAGTCTCTAATTTATCTCCATACAGGTCCAATCACTTGTAAACCTTTAAAAATTTTAAACCAAGAGCCTTCTTACAAAGACATTGTTCAATATGTATGACTAGACTATGGACTTACAACCACTTTCTGTGTGTTGAAGTAATTGACTAGAGGGATAACTTTCTTAACAGAATCAATATCAAGGAATGTGGAATATTTTAGATGACTCTATCGGAGAGCTGTAGTATTTGCAATTAGACCAATAAAATTCAGACTATACTGTGTGTGTATGTGTGTGTGTGTTTGTGTATGTGTGTGTGTGATGCTATACACATACATACATACACACAGAGAGGAGGTGGTTACTATCTTGTGCATGTTCCTTTCTGTTTATCCTATTATATAAATCAATCAATAACAACCTCTTGTGTAAAAGTCAAAATTAACATAGTAATCGAATAAAATACGCTTTTCATAGTTAGAAAAGAAATCTAGAGACATGAGAACAATAGGAAAAGTGAAAAAAATTTTAAAATTTGTAAAGCTAATGCATTTAAGAGATCATGCTGGCCGGGCGCGGTGGCTCAAGCCTGTAATCCCAGCACTTTGGGAGGCCGAGACGGGTGGATCACGAGGTCAGAAGGTCGAGAGCATTCTGGCTAACACGGTGAAACCCCGTCTCTACTAAAAAAATACAAAAAATTAGCCGGGCGTGGTGGCTGGCGCCTGTAGTCCCAGTTACTCAGGAGGCTGAGGCAGGAGAATGACCTAAACCCGGGAGGCGGAGCTTGCAGGGAGCTGAGATCTGGCTACTGCACTCCAGCCTGGGCCACAGAGCGAGACTCCGTCTCAAAAAAAAAAAAAGAAAAAAAAAAAAAAGAGATACTGTTGCAGCCAATTATAAATTTCAAAAGGGAAAGATATATACTTAATGAGTCCTCTAGCTTTCAAATTCTTTTAATTAAAAAAAACTGACCAGTGTTATATATAAAAAAGTATTTTAACAAAAAAGCGAGTGACTGATTTAAATCTCGGAAAGACATTAAGTAATTTACATTACCATCACCAATTCATCAAAATATATAATTTGGTATTCTAAAGTCAAAATCTTATGAAAAACCAATTATAACCTATTGACGCATGTCATTTTCTAAAAGTCGTATTTATTATGAATTTAAATTCACTGATCATTGTGACTAGATATATTTTATTTATTCTTAAAACATAAAGATAAGTTGTATAACGAAAAGGAAGCTGAGATTTTTCTTTGCTTTGTATTTGCAATGTGGGCCGCAATAGTGATTCTGTCTCTGAATAATGATTTCCATTACATCCATATGTATTTACCACATCTACACCATAGTAGGAGTAATTTGTGAGCCTGTTGCTTCTTTTAACTGGCTCCCATTTGATGAAAAACTTAGACCAATACGAAGTTGAAATTTTCAGAGAAATTTTTAATTATAACTTTCTGAGCTTTAAAAGTTTTTTAAAAAATCATATTATACAATGAAACTGAGAAATTATGAAGGATTAATAACCAGTAAAAACTGGCAAGTATAAAACTTTCACATATACATTATCCATTATTTATAGAATTGTAATATTATCAGTGATATTATCAATTAAAAAATGAGGGCATCTAATGATAGACGTACTTCAGATTTTTCAATCTGTGGAGTGACAAACTTTGCAAACTCAGGAATAAAACTAATTTGTAATAAATGAAGTAACTGAAGAGTATTAAAAGCTAATAATTGCATATATTTTCCCATCCATTATTTATTTGTGAAAGAAAACAACATTAGAAACTTAGGTAGAGGGACAAATTTTGTTGAACAGGTGCATATCAATCTGGTATTATATAGAATTTCTAAAATAGGAAGCAAAAATGTACTTTGTATTCATTCACTTTGGAAAACAAGTTTGTAACATTTAATAAATGCTCGCAAGAGTAGATATATATTTATCTCTCATGTTCACTGAATGAAACGGATGAAATTATTTAATAGATTAATCTTTTCAAAGTAGATTGAAGTTCAGATGCTTTAGGTAGCTGTAAAATCATACCATACATTCATAAAGCCACAGTCTAACTTCGTCTTCTTCTTTACTGTTTAATATGTCCCTGGCATGTAATGGCTAATAAATAAATATATTTTGGGTGAATAAATAAATGAATAAAAGCTTGAGATTCCAAAATAAAGATAACTCAAATTGAAAAGCTAGAAAACAATTTTACACTTTAGCCTGATAACTTAGCAGTTTGAAATGTAAGCAAACTGTAGTCACTATACAATTATTTTTTCGCACTGCACATGCTAACCATCACACTTTTCTTCATTTAATTTTAACTTTAGTTGGACAAGGTGCTTATTAATTATCTGAAATTAAATGGGCCATAACTATGTTTTCATATCTTATAAAAACAGGCAATTATATATTTACATCTTTGGATTCTTTAGGTTAATTTCCCTGCCAAATAAATGAATTCAAGGTGTCTGTGATTTAGACCAAACTTTAAAATATGGACATTGTCTTTTATGTTCAAGAGCCACACATTTAAAATTAATCTCTGGGAGATACATTAAATACCAGAACAGTAGTGTGATGTGTTATTTTGAGCTTACATAAATGTAAGCTGAAAATCATTAATGTGGTTGTTACTTAATTTCATGATTCTAAAAGGATCTTCGTGATTGATGCCTTGACATTGAATTTTGCCCAGAAGCTAAGAAATAACAATGAAAGTGGTAGCCTGGACTACTGGATTTAGAAGTTCAAATTTTAAAATATTTTTCAAGGCAATAAAGTAAATACTAATTTGAAGTTAACTTGGAGTTACTGAAGACACAATATTTTAAGTACCGCAAACCTTTAAATAAAATTTACACAGGTAGAAACATATTACACACCAGAAAATTCATATAGTTTTCATATCTTTTAAACAAAGCAAATGACTTACATTTGTGGTAAAAAGAGTAGTTTTAAGCTTCAGAAAATAAATGTTAGGAAAAAAACATTTTAAAGCACGCTTCAAATATGGAAATATTCTAGTCACCTCCTGTCTGTTAAAGACAAAATTACTTTGAGATGTTGTCTCAAGATTGAATTATCCACTTTGCAATTTAGAAGGTTTGCAGTGCTTATTCCAGCATGTCTCTCTTTAAATTCCACCTGGGCAAAGGGTCAAGTTTAATAGGGGCAAAGAAGTACTCAGGACAATCAGATCAAATCTGATCGACTTGCTGGTAGATGTCACTGACAACAGTGTCTTGAACGACCTTTACAATGCTAATAGAAAGCTTTTCTAATTAAATAATAGTGTTAAAATGATACTTTCTGTCCACACAGAAACTGTTCTTTGAGTGTCTAATATACTGAGGATTTCTTGCTCTCAGCTTCACTTGATTGGCAAATAATGTGTGTGGCCCATTGACATTAACAGTCTATCTGGAGGCAGCTAGAATTCTAAAAAGAATACTAACATACTTTATTAAGTCCTACCTGAGGACTAGTGACTAGTCTATTATTTCTGTTACTTAAATTGCTTACATGGTTTACTTAAATGATATATACTTCAGCATGCTCATTCATGTAATGGGTGTATTAACAATTGTTCTCATTCACATATACCTGGCTAGCTCAAACGAAATTCATTTGTGAATGTAGGATGCATATGCTCTAAAAAAAACTGACCACAGGTCATAGACAGTGAAAAAGAAGAGTAATAGATCCACAGCAGTGGTGAAAGTTATTAAGATGGACGTAACCAATTCTATAGCAGATAAAGCAAAACAGAAAAATACAAAAGACCCTGAAAATAACTTGAGCTTTTTGCATTCTCCAGCGTTTTCTAGAATTACACTGTATCTATAGCTATATAATTTTTGCCATCAAATTAAGTTTTCTTGATTTCTCCTCTTTTTTCTCAAGTGTTTCATTAATGGTATATACTATCGATCCTTAAACTGTTCAAGTGACCACCGAATTTAACAAAGTGTGAATGTCATTCCTCTACCAGTGTAACATGAGGACATTTGGGTGACCTCATCATGTCATCACTATTTTAGTGTCTTTTTATTTTAGCGTCTTTTTCCTAACACTCTGTTAGTTAATATAATTATTTGAATTGTACTTCTAAAAAATACTCATTCAATTTCCTCACATTTTTATTAGTCTCTGTTAACCATTTATTTTGTGATTCCTATCTCCATTCTGTTTTAAATTTTCTATTTCCTTTGTGAAATAAACTAGAATCACAGAAATGAGAAGCAGAAACCATTTATTCAGAGCTTGCTATTGCAAGTGAGTTGGGTACCACCATTTGTACTAGGCAGAGAATCAAAGGCAGGCAGGAAAGCTTTATAATGGGGGGGAAAAAAAGAGAGAGCAAAACCTTAGGTGTGCTCTGTTTGGAAGCTTTTGGCATGAGGAAGATGGAGAAAGGTTAAGTAGCAGTGAGGCATCTTATTTGATAGTTTTGGGAAGCATGTCTTGCTTTCTCTGCTATGGATTGAGTTAGAAGTCAGAAAGAAATATAGGAAAAGATGGTAACTGGTGATTAATTTACCATTCTGGGCAAACTGCTGCTGAAGTTGGGACTGTTTCCTGGACTAGTTGTGCAAGGTTTGTGTGTCAGAATCCTGTTGTCATATATGGTCTGACCATTGTCTATTTGTATAGTCAATCTCCCACCTTGTTGCTAAGGATATTGTAATTATTTTCTCCAAATCTTTGAGTGGTAATCTCTCCCATTTATTTCATTTAAGTATATATTTAATGTGTCCTCAGTCTTGAGTAACAATTTTTCTGAGTCTAGAATTCCATTTTGTTGGATTTCTTCTTCACAGTAATTTAAAGATACCAGTCTTGTAAAGGCAGACTTCATTCATATAAGCAAAAAATAGATGTTTTAACAAATGTTATTTCTGATTTCCAGAATATGCTGCCTGCTTCCTTATTAGACTACCTTTCTGTTTAAATTTCAGCTAATTTGTTTCCTAGTCAGACATTTTTTGATCATCCTATTAAAAGGAGGTCTCTTACTTGATTACTTCAATTTCTGTTTATGTTTTATTTCTTTTATAATAGCTATTACAACTTAAAACAATTTTTTATTTAATTTTTCTCTAAAATGCAGATTTGATCAAGTGTTATGTGCAATTGTTACTTTTTTGGTAATTACTATCATCTTCTGTGTTTCTATTCCTTGGGATCATGTGGTCTGTGTACATTTTCAGATCAAATGTCAACAAATTAATTACTTGTCAATTAAGAGAATGTATGTGTATGCATTATTACTCTTGATTTTTTACCAGCAAATATTTAAGAATTTGGTTTAAATTCACCTGTAGCTACAGAATAGAAAATATGATAAAATTGTGATCCACCTTTAGAAAGAAAGAACATTTTATGATATGTAAAACATTATAGAGAACATTATGACTAAATGTTGCTTGACAAAATTTTGTAAGAGAGCATGCATAATAGATAGGAGTAATATGCCTTAAGTATTTTATAGACACAAACTGATTATAAAGAGACACAGCGTGGCAGTGAAGATAAGATATAGTCATTTCGGAAAAAACAAACAAACTCTCCTTTTCCCAAGTAGGATTTAAGGTAAGAAAAATGGCATAAGGCATAAGTCACCTTAAGAGAGGGTTGTAATAGATCACCATGTGTCAGTTTCAGCACAGTATCCATCCCAGTAAACTGAGCAACATCTTTTTCAGTTATTTTCCTTTTGGTTTTAGGATGTTCTATACATCTAACAAAACCATGAAATATATGCAAACAGAAATTGCAATTTTGCAATAACTACCTGATTTCAGGAAGCCAGTAAAGTTAAGTAGAATTACTAGAGTTATTCACCAAAAACCTTTTACAATTGAGAGTATCATAAACTGGTTAAAAATTAAAGAAACATATTGGCAAAGATACTGATACATTATGTGCTTCAAAAGAGAATGATTTGGATATCAAAGAATTGAAAAAGGTTTTTGGTAAAATTCAGGAAGCTCTACAATATTTTGGCAAAAATGACCTTTTTTTCTGATTGTTCTTTAAAAAAATCGCAATGTAATGTGCTATTAAGTTTTGGCAGAAAATACAAACGCATACAAAAACACAAACTTAAGTTAGCTTAATGCATGCTTAAAGTTTTCAGAGAATTAATGCATATTTAAAATAATGATTTAATTCTACTGAAAATAAGGTCAATATTAAAATGTAAATATGGTCAATGTTATATAAAATGTAAATATGTAAACACTGTAATATGTAAATATGCACAGATAATATGTAAATATGTAAGATGCATTTTCAAGATAAAATCACAATCACATCTTTTTAAAATTATTCTATAAAATTGAGGTGAATGTTTTAAATGAACTTTAAAATATTATTTTTTTAAGTTTTTTTTAAATAAAAACAGACTGTTTTACATGGTGGTGATTTCCCACAGGTTCTTCAGGAAGTCTCATAAAATGTCATTTTTGTGCAACTGATAATGAGTGTGATTTTTAATTTGCAAATGTGCAAAATGGCTGGTAAACACTAAACATCTATATCACTTGATTGTATTAATATTTTCATTCTCCATACATCAAAATTACAACTAATTTTATGGTCATAGTCACATTGAACCTTTTTTAGAAGCTGCAAAAATAACCAAAATATGTTATCCGCATTACACTTTACCCAGCAAATACTGATTTTTCCATGAAAAATATTAACTTTTTAAAAATCTGAAACAACTCACTTTTTACAATATTTATGAGTTTATATCAAACAGATATGAAAAATACGTTGATGTAATAGCTTGTGAGTAAACCTTAAATTATTTAAGAACCTGTTAAATATTATAAGTATGTTATAAGTTATAGAAGGAAAATGTAATTAACAATGAATCTCTGTGCTTGGCAAGATTACATTCTCCTTGCATTAGGATTTGTGCATGTATGACACAGCAGGTTGTTAAATTGCTCAGCTATCATAGATAGCATCTGCCATTTGTTCAGATGAGGTAGCTTGCTAGAAACTACATGAATCTGGATGAAAAAGAGCCTACTAATATTTGTTTTCCAAACTTCTGCTATCTTGAAGATGTAATCCTTATTGATAGGTATTTATTTCAAAATATAGAGGCCTTCATAAAAGTTGCTAGGTGTTTCTCAAAGTACACTATAAATTCATTGATTATGTTTTACCTCTTATTTTGTTTTGCTCCATATTCTTCATATAGTTGGAAAAGTGTTCCTAGTTATAAAATTAAAAGTTTATGAGATTATTGAGATAATTCCAAATGGGAGGGGATAGCTCTTTTGCCCCAGTGTGATTTTATATTATTAGTTAAAAATTTAGTGGGGCAGAAATTCTTCAGAGAGTTAAATTTGTTTTTAATTTTATTAATTGATTTTGTATATGTATATTAATATAATTTTTTTTCATTTGGAAGTCAATGTAGGTTTGTTATTCTAAATATTTTGACCATTTTAAGGACATTCCCTAGTGTAAATGATGGAGATGTATTAATCACTAACATACTTGAGTTTGCTGTGTACTCTCCGAAGTGTTATGCATATGTTTTGCCATTACATCCACAAAAATTCTTATGAGAAAAATTTTATGTTTTTATTTTGACAGATAAAGAAATGGAAAAAAAAACACATAAATAACTTGCCTAAGAATTTCCACATAGTAAGGGATAGTTAAAAGATTCTAACAAGAATTTCCACATAGTAAAGAATAGTTCCAAGATTCTAATATGACAGGAGCAGTCTGACTCCTGAGCTTACAAATTTATACAACAAACCGTTTTTTCTCTGGTATTATGCCTTGTAGAAAATATCACATAAGTACATGCAAAAAAAATGCATTTCATGACAAAATCTGATTCTATAAAGTTCCTCTGAAGGAATTTGAATACAATTATTTGGACAAAAAAACTATGATAAAAATAATATCTATACACACATATAATATTTTAATTAGATTTAAATAGAAAATTGAGTAGCATTATTTTAATGTTTAAATAATTGTGCTATCCACTGTCAATTTCCAAAAGTTTTCATCACCGCAATTAAAAACTCTGTGACAATCAAGCAATAACTCACAGTTAACTACTACTCTCAGTCCTCGATTACCTCTAATCTATTTTCTATCCCTATGAATTTGCCTATTCTAGATATTTTAGGTAAGAAGAATCATATAATATTTATTATTTTGTGTCTTATTTTACTAAGCATAATATTTTCAGAGTTCACTCATGTTGCAGCATGTTTCATAGCTTTATTCCTTTTTATGACTGAATGATATTCCACTGCATATATATACTACATTTTTTAATCCATTCATTTTTTGATAGACATTTTTTGGTATCGTGAATAATGCTGCAACAAATACTGGCCTACAGGAATCTCATTGAGTTCCTGTTTTCAATTCTTGGGGTGTATACCTAAGAATAGAATTTCTAGGGTACGTGGCAATTTTATGTTTTACTTTTTGAGTAACACCAAACTGTTTTCCACATCTGTAACATGCAATATTTTTCATTCCCATCAGCAATGTATGTGTTCTAATTTCCACATCCTGGTCAACACTTCTTATTTGCTTTTTGTTTTTTATAACCTTATTAGTAAGTATGAAGTGGTATTTCATTGTGGTTTCGATTTGCACTTTCCTAATGATTAGCGATGTTGAGCATCTTTTCATGTGCTTATTGGTTATTCTTTGGTGAAATTTGTATTCAAGTATTTGCCTATTTTTGAAATGAGTTGTTTCTTTTTTGTTGTTGAGTTACAGAAGCACTTTATATTCTGGATATAAAACATTTATTAGATATATAATCTGCAAATATTTTATACCATTGTGTAGTTGTCTTTTCACTTCTTTGATGCATATGAGTTTTTGTTTTGATGAAGTAAAATTTGTGTATTTTTTCTTTTGTTGCTCATTTTTTTCTTTTGTAGAATCTTTTGATGCTACTTTTGGTTATATATCTGAGTATCCATTGCCAAACCCAAGTTGATGAACATTTAATCCTATGTTGCCTTCTTAGTGTTTTACAATTTTGGTGGTTATATATAGGTGGATTATCCATTTTGAGTCATTTTTACATGATATAAGGTAAGAGTTCAACTCATTTTTCTTTGCATGTGAAAGTCCAGGTGTCCTAGCATCATTTGCTGAAGAAACTTTTATTCTCTGTTGAATGGTTTGCCAAGAATCCATTGGTCATAAATATATGAGTTTGTTTTTAGACGCACTATTATATTGTGATAGTATATATGTCTATTCTTATGCCAGTGAAACAGTTTTAATTACTCTAGCTTTGTAGTAAGTTTTGAAATTGGAAAATGTGTCTTCTCACTTTGTTCTTATTTTTTAAAGAAAATTTTTGCTATTTGAATCTCTTTTATATAACTATCAAGACTCTGTGTTGACATAGCATACTATAGAGGAATGCTTGAACCCAGGAGTTCAAGATCAGTCTGGGCAACATAGGGAGACATCACCTCTACAAAAAACAAAATACATTAATTGGTCATGGTGGTACATATCTGTAGTCCCAGCTGCTTGAGAGACTGAGGTAGGAGGACTGCTTGAGCCCAGGAGGTCTAGGCTGTGGTGAGCCATGATCACATCACTGCCCTCCAGCCTGGGCAATAGAGCAACACCCAATCTCAAAAAAAAAAAAAAAAAAAAAAAAGAGATTTAAAGTTTTAGAGAAATTCATGCCATTCATACAATTCATACAATACATAATGTAAAGAGGTAAAAAAAGGATAACACCCAATTAAGATAATTTGAATGAATGGATTTACATTGCTCTATCCTGAAAACCCACTATAGTGACTGTAAAGATTATTAATTTATTTATTTTAGAATAAACACACAGGAAGAAGTATATACATATGTATTATAGAACAAATGAATATTGTTTCACAATTAGAAATGTAAAGCTTAATAGTATGTTTGAAAGATAAAGCTGAGAAAATTTCACAGAAAGAAGAGAAGACAAACAACAAAAAGACAAACATGGAGGGAAGAATAGAGATGTGTAAGGCAATAAAAGACACGTTCCATTAATTCAAACATCCAAGTAATAGGAATGTATGAAATAAATTGAATACAAAGTTAAAAAGATTAAAGTATTAAATACAAATTTTGAAATTTTTTATAGAAATTAAGGACATGCTTTTTCATATTTCAAGAATCCATTACATACCCATAACAAGGGAAAAATTAGAACAACACCAAGGCACATCATTAGAATATTCCAGAATATTGGAAAATAAAAAGATCCTCAATATTCCCTATGAGAAAAAATGTCCACATGCTGAGAATCAGTCATTAACACGCTTCAGGCTTCTTGTGAGAAACACTAGAAGCTAAAATAAAATGGAAATGCCTTAAAAATTCTGAAGAAAATAGAAATTCATCATAAATCCATAATCAGTCAAAATGTCACTCAAATGTCAGTATAATATAGACATTTTTATAGATGTGTGAGGATTCAAAAAATTAAAGCATATTACTTAGCTTTCAATAGTATGTATATAGTAATCATGAAAGAAATATAAATCTTGATCTAACTCAAGTTATGATAAACCATAATTAGAGAATGGGGTTGTGGGCGGAAAGTGCTGAGTGTCTATTATAGTTATAGAAAAACAGAAGCAAATTAAACGCTTATTCTTCAATGAGGAAAGATACATAGTACGTTACACAGAAATACTAGCTTATTTAAAGATTTAAATCATTTCTAAAATAATTTCTAAAGTATGTGAAAGTGGCTATTTCTGTTGCATAGTAAATAAAAGATGAGATAGAGAAAGATTTTTTAAAACAAATTATATATAATTGGTTTTTTTATATGCTTATATTTACTCACATACTCTTAGGATATAAAATGGAGGTAAATACACTAACATATTAAGACTTGGAGGAATTATGTGTAATGTCAATTGTATGCTTTATGTTTTTCATTTTTAGAAAATGTCTTCAGCTTACTTTTTTTATAAGCTTAATTAAATGAACATTGAAGGACGAACTTACAGTGGGGTCTTTAAAGTTGGGCATCATATATAATTGAGCTAGGCCAAATTACAAAGGCTTATCCAGGTTCTATGAGTGTTGACAAAAACTAACTCTGACTATAAAGTATGAATAAGCTATTTTATTCTATGGTAACAAATAACTCTCAAGCCACAGTGATGTCAAAGATTAACGATTTGCTTTTACTCACTAAATATGTCCATTGCAGATCTTCAGTAGTCTCTGCTTCATGTCACATTCATTCATGAGCCTGGAATATTCACATAAGATGTTGTGCAAAGAATAAGAATACATGGGGAATTTATTCTGTTTCAGGAATGCTTTAACTGAAAGCAATGCATATCATTTTTGCTCAGTTTTTACTGGCCAAAGTAAATCATACGACCTTGATTAAAGTTGAGGAAAGTGAGGTAGTGCAATCTTCCTAAGTACTTATAATGACAGGAGAACTGGTACCAATCCACAAGGACTCAGCTAAGGTTAATTTGGTTTTCTTTTCAATTTGGTTTTCTCACTGAGTCTGCAGGTTGAAAATCTGGTGCCCCTGCTACCTTGACGGCCTGGGAAATATAGGTACTAACAGCTGCTCCTCTTCCCAGACAGCTGTGTGTCTTACAGTAAAACCTCTGCTTTGTTCAAAATAAAAGAAAGCAAAACAAACAACAATGAAAAGAACTCTCATATCTATTACCCCAACAATGAAGAGATACTTTACATATATATTTTTTTGACCCTACTATTTATATCTGTGAGATTTTCAGCATATTACTTAATCTTTCTCATCCAGAGAATGAAGATAATAATAGCATTTACCATGTATAATTTTTGTAAGGATTAAATGTGGTAACATATGTAAAGTACTTTTAATAGTAATTGGAAAATTGTCAGCTTATTAGGTATGTTTTGTTACTACTACTAATAGCGATATTTTACAATTTTGTTTCAGGGTGATTAGTCAGTCATATGCCCAGGGAGAATCTGTCTCTGGAGATAGGAGGTTGTAGACAGCAAATACAGATCTTCTTGAACCCTAGTATTTGAATTTCTGGAATGACCTAGAAGAATTAAAACTAGAACTGATTCCTTAAGCATCCCCTGCCTGACTGTGTCAAACTGGTTTACCTCTAACTCTAGCTCTCTTACAGAACAAATCACATGGGGTGGGGGTCAGGGAAATACATGAACACAACACACTTAAGATGCCTGGTGATAGCATTAGAGTTTCAAAATTCATCATTGTTAATCTGAACAGGGGACATAGTACAAATACCTAAAATATAAATGAACAACAATATAAATGAACAACAGAATTTAGGGACCCAAGAAAATTCTGTGAAAATAATTTTATTTGAGCTTTGGGTAGCAACATTAATGGCACAAAATCAACACACTTACACAACACATAGCTACCATATTAGCACTCCTATTTCCATATTTCATTAAACCTCAGATTTATCAATTTTATAATACAGTCCAATTTCATAATACAGTCCAATTTCAGAAGTGTTGACATGTGAAAAAAGTGCATTTTCATGAAATATGGTACAGCCAATGGCTAACATTTATTGAGTATTCATTATGTATCAGAAATTATTTATAAAATATGTAATTATGTATTACATAATTTCTAATATTTACCATACTTATATCAAGTAGGTTCTCACATTTCTATTCTACATATTCAGAAGTTCATATTCAGTAATAACAAAAATGTACATTTCTAAAGCCAGGATTTAATCCCAATTCAACTTTTTTTTCATTAGCCCACTCTTTTTTCAAAAGTTTTACAAATCCTCTCTCTATAAAATAATACAATGAGTTATTCTAGTACAATATTTCCAGGTTCCATATAAAAGTCAGATCTTGAGAAATCGTTTAAGGTCATGGTGATGCAGGGAAACCCCAAAATTGGGGCTTAGCCTGGAAGGGTTCTTGGTTTTGCTCAGGAAAGAGCAAGCCAATGGTGAAAGAAAGCAAGTTATCAGAGCAACAGTGTACAGCAAAATTGCTACTCCATTGACTCAGCAGGGCTACCCCATAGGTGGAGTAGCACTTGAGGATTGCAGCTAGCTATATGTATACCTACTTCTTATTATATGCTAAATAAGGAAGACGTTATTCACTAATTTTCCAGAAAGGGAGTGGGGAGCTCCTGGAACCATATCAGGTAATATTCAGGTGTTGGTGTGGCAATTGTGAACTGTCATGGTGCTGGAGTGTCTTATAGGAAGCAAATGTATTATAATTCTTAGTAGTAGTTGGTTTGGTCAGTTTTTTTGCTCTTGTTTTGATCAGCAGGGTCATGAAAACAGGTCCTGCTGACCTCTTACCTCAATGGCACTGAAATAACTAGTTTGTTAGCATTTTCAACTCCTTGATAAAATTAATAGATTCAGGAAATGAACATCAAATGATTTTTAACCTCACAAAAAGACAACTAGACATTACTTATTTGCTAGAAAGTACACAACACCAAAATATGAAGTACACAGAACAAAAACAATCAAATGAAAATCAATCCTTGATATTGAGTCAATAAACATTTCTGTAAAGAGCCAGAGAATAAATATTTTAGGTTTTATAGACTGCATGATGTCAATCACAACTACTCAATTCTACCTTTTTAGGTAAACATAACCATAGAAAATACATAAATGAATAATTTTGACTGGGTTCTAAAACAAAGTTTATTAAACAAAATAAGCTTTGATGGCAGTGATGGCCCATCTGGAGCAGCCACTGAGAAGTGACCAGCTGCAGCGGGGGAGGCACAGCAGGGACTGCACACTCCATCACTCCATGGAGCTAGCTAGGGCTGGGAACAGGTCAGAGCCCCAACCCCTACTGAGTTAGGGTGGGGAGTCCTGCACTCCTGGGCACAGCTGAAGCAGCCCAGCCATGGCTCTGGACCTGAGCATCCCTGCACTCTCAGGGGCCCAGAATGCTCCTTCCTCTACAAGATCAGAAGTGCTTGCTCCCACCCCCGGCCTCTCCCCATGCCGAGTGCCTGCTCTGGAGGGGAGGAATGTTTTGGCTGAGCCCTGGTGCTGTTGCAACCCAGCCAGGTGTACACCTTCAGGGTGATGCTGACACTCCAGCCCCTTGCTGCCTTGGCCCCCTCCAGATTTGGGCACTAAGGAGTGAAGGAGGGGGGCTGGTTTGGGGCTGAGGTGCCCTTCAGCACGAACAGCCTGGGTGCCATAGACAACATGTTGATGGCGGGAGGCAGGTTCCTGTGTGGAAAGGGGTGGGTCTCTGGTGAAACCCCATCTTCAGGCCAGGAACATCCTGAAGACTAAGGGTCGGGCTGCCAGTTCTGGTTGAAGTCCGGGGCCTGGAGTGAGGACTTCATCAATGACTGTTGGGCCAATTAGATGGTGTTTTTGGGGGGCCAACCAAGGTCACCCACGGAGCAATCAGCAAGCACTTCCTTCTGAGTCCATAAAAAAACCCAGACTCAGTCAGACTTGACAGATGTCACAACGACCTGCCTTTGAAAAGGAACTCAACCTGCCTGTGAAAAGGAGCTACAGCCTGCGGGTCTCCTCTCTGCTAAAAGCTGGACACTTGTAGCAACGACCTGCTGTAACACAAACAGGGCTGAAACACAGTCCCCTACTCTCCATGTTTCAGGCAACAAAAAGGACAGAAGAGCTGCAGCCCTTCCGGGAGCCCAGACATAGGGGCTCCCCAAGCTAGGGCTGTGACACCCTTTTGGGACTCTGCAGCTCCAGGTGTCTTCAAGCTTCCAGGAACCACCAAGTTCCCCTTGTTGAGACCCGGGTGCCCACAGCAGAAGCTACATGCAGTACACCTGGTCCAGCCTCAACCTCACACAGACCCGGCACCTGAGTTGGCGCCTGGAGCTGCCTGCCCCAAAGTAGCAGCTGGCATGCCTGATTGTGCACACTGGCTGGACCCTGTGCTCATTTGCTCACACAACCCTTGCTGCTTTGTGCCTGGCTTGCCCTCGGCAGGTGTGGGATCTGGGCTAATAATGCTAACTGAGCGTGACCTGCCAGGCCGAGTGGACAGATGAACCCAGAAGGTGCAAGCAATACTCACACAGAAGATGCCACTGGCTAAAGATGTTTCCAGGTAGTGAAGCTACACCCCAAGGATCCCATGACAGCTTTAGGCTGGATGTGGCCACAGGCTGTAGTTTGACTATCTCTATTCCCCATCTCTAACAACCAACTTCAGGAAATGCGGAGGAGAGAAGAGAATGTTAAACAATGCCATGAGGAGAAAATCAGCATAATCTAGAGTCTGGGGAATATTACAGGACAAACAGCATAATGCTTTTCAAAAAATTAAGTGCAAGAAAGAAAAAAATAAACGGGTGCTGGTAACTTATATATTAAAAGACTTAAGAGACATAGCAACTGATCTAAATGTAGAGACTTTATTTTAATAGAAATTCAAATAAAGGAATTCTCAAAACATAAGGCAATCTAGAAAACTTTTGATAATTGGTATTTAAATGTAATAATGGTTTTCTAGTTAGTATATATGTATGCACGATTTATCTCATTTGAAGGTATAGATTTAAATAATTTTAGATGAAAAATCCTGATGTCTGTGATATGATTCAAAATAAGATGGGGTGTTGAGTGTGGGAAGCAAGTTTGGGTACAGAGGAAAGGAGATGGGCAAAAATTGACAATGCTTAAACTAAGTTATGTGCACATGAGAGTTCCACTTTATATATATTTACTTTTCTACTTTGTATATACTTAAATGTTTCTATAATAAAATTTAAAATTTTTATTTAGAGTGATATACAGCAACACATAATAGGGGTGCCCCTAACTTTGCTAAATGAATACATAGAGTAACATGTTGACTTGAAATGTTGACTTGGCAAAACATCGAAGTCAGCAGTTTTGGGGGGGCACTGTAATATTCTCTCCTCTTACCAGCTTTCTTACCTGTTCAATGACAATAACTTACTCATTTTTTTTCCTTTCCATCTGGGCACACCCTACCTGAACAATATAAACCAAACTCTAAAACTTTTAATTATTAAATTAATCTGATTTTGGGTGCCTGCCAGAGTTTGGAAAAATTCTGAACTAATGTCACTTGCACATGGCAATCTTGACCAAAAATATTTTCATATGGCTTATATGCATATTTTTATTAAACCCAGAACACTCTGCCTTGAAAAACATAATTTTTAAAATTTCTGCCAACATTGATATTAGGAGTGAAAGAACAGATAACTGGTGAGAAAAAGGACTTTCTGTGACCTCTCAAATATCATTTCCTATAAATTAGCGTATGCTCCTTTGAAGACTGTCCATTCTAAGGAAATCAGTATGTCCATGCTAAGGAAATATATTTAGTATAGATTCATGTGAGTATTTTATATTCTCACTGTCCCCAAAGGATGAGAAAATCATTAGGCTATTGGTTTGGTTAAGTAGTGTTCCTGGCTATGAGGATGCAAAAATCCCAGAATTATAGTGTAATGCGAAATAAAAAAGAAAGGTACAGGGTAGGTAATAACAAAAACTAACAGAAAGAAAAATCAGAATTTAGAAGATGACTATTTGTTTTGACATAAAAAGGTACTGTGTTTCATTTTTGTGATTCAGATACAAGCTCTCTTTTCCCTGGTCCTTGTTTTTCTTCATATAAATGATATGTGAAAACCTAGGCTGTTAGTAAGGTTAAATTGAACTCAGAAAATCCTTGTCATTTGCATTTCTGCAAACTTAATTTAAATTTAGGATTGACTATAAATAGTTATAACTGCTTTTTTTCAGCTACATAGTTGCTAAGCTACTTACTGTTCTTTTATTGCCTCATATTATTTGTGTAATATTTGACTTTGAACAACTCTAAAACTAGAACAAATAATTAGATGAATGAAAAAATAGATCTTTCAACCCTTCAAAAAACCTACTACAAATTTAATAGCTGTAAGATGCCACAAAGAATCAGTTCATTTCAGAATAGTTCAGCATCTGACAAATGAAGTTGAGATACTGAATTTATTGCAAATCTACAGCTACACTGTGACTTGGTAGGTGGTATTTTTAACGGCCTTGAGAATTACAGTGAAAAATTGGATGAAACCAATATTCAATGGCAGGGTCATTACTACTGCAATATGGATAGGAAATAAAAATTCCTGTAGGTCCAAATAGTTAACGAGCATCGATATGTGCAAGGCACTGTAAAGAGGGCAGATCATTTTATTTCCTTGGAGCTTAGTTTGGTGCCAGAAAAGGAATTTTATGTGCTGAGTTGACTAGTACAATCTTTCAGGTATGGTACTTTCTGCATACTGAAGAAAAACATCAGACAATTTATTTTCAGGGAGACTTCCAAATGCCACAGCATTAGCAAAGATTGAACAAGGGGCAGTGTGATCTTAAGTAAACCTCCCATCTTTCTAAAGATGTTTGTGTTGGTAGAAATTATCTTTGAAAGTCTGTGCTTGGACATGTCATGAGCACAGACACAATAACCAGGCATAGTGACACTGCACTTTGGTAAAGGCTCAAAAAAATGCAACTGAGCAAACTGAGAAGACAGGATGGTAAGAGTGTTCATTAATTGTTAATAGAAAACTATTGAGCTCCAGTTAGGGGTATGCTGTCATTTGAACTGACATGATAGCAATTGCTGTTGTAAAAGAGATTAGATTTTAAGTAAAATATCTCATTTGAAATAACCAGAGAAGTATTCGTATTTTAATTTTCTGTTTCCGAGTTTTAAAATGTGGAATTTTGGCCGGGCGCGGTGGCTCAAGCCTGTAATCCCAGCACTTTGGGAGGCCGAGACGGGTGGATCACGAGGTCAGGAGATCGAGACCATCCTGAGCTACACGGTGAAACCCTGTCTCTACTAAAAAAAATACAAAAAACTAGCTGGGCGAGATGGCGGGCGCCTGTAGTCCCAGCTACTTGGGAGGCTGAGGCAGGATGAGGCAGGAGAATGGCATAAACCTGGGAGGGGGAGCTTGCAGTGAGCCGAGATCGCGCCACTGCACTCTAGCCAGGGCAAAGAATAAAACTCCATCTCCAAAAAATAAATAAAAATAAATAAAATAAAATAAAATAAAATAAAAATAAAAAAATAAATAAATAAAATGTGGAATTTTTTCTTCTGTATACTTTAGTAAGCAGCTATAGGTCTCTATGTTTCTGTTATTAAGAATTCAGACTTGAAATTTTGGAGCTCATGACGTATTTTAATTAGTTATTCTCTTAAAAAGGGAAAATAAATAAAGAAAGCATGTCCTAAGGTTGTTTCCTGTTTAGTTTAAATTTCTTGATGGTATGACATGCTATTTACAGTAGTTGGTGATATTGGATCAAATTAATATTAAATGTGGATCTTTTTTATTATACTTTATGTTCTAGGGTACATGTGCACAACATGCAGGTTTATTACATATGTATACATGTGCCATGTTGGTGTGCTGCACCCATTAACTTGTCATTTACATTAGGTATATCTCCTAAAAAATGCTCTCCCTCCCCCCTTCCTCCACCCCACAGCAGGCCCCGGTTTGTGATGTTCCCCTTCCCGTGTCCAAGTGATCTCACTGTTCAATTCCCACCCATGAGTGAGAACATGCGGTGTCTGGTTTTCTGTTTTTGCGATAGTTTTCTTTCACAAACAATGTTTAAGTCACAACCTCTTAATAGAGGGTATATGTTTCATTTTGTTACTTTACCAAGTTTATTTATTTGTATATTTTCAATTTTAATTCCCAGGTTATACTTTGAGAAAAGAAGTAAGATAAAAGTAAGTGAAAATACTGAAATGCTTCAGTAAAATCATGAGTGGCAGAACTTAGAATAAGAACCAGCAGTCCTGACTTGTAGTAAGCAATTCATTTTTAAATATTCAGAAGAAAACCATTAATCATTTTTACATGTCTTATTTGCCAGTTTTTACATAAAAGTTTTCAGTTAGCAGAAACATTTCTTGAGTTCACCTGGCACAGTTACTATTTTGGAAAATTGCAACTCTGTCTTTCTTGTTCTAATTAGTGTTTCTGTATGAGTCATTCAGCAAAAAAATTAATAATGTGTTATCTGAATATTTAAACACAGTTATCCTCAAAATGGAAAACTATCATTAAAGCACAGTTAGTGAAGGAGAATCAGGTTTATTGTAACCATTGTCTAAAATGGTTCAGCAGCCTTTCTTCAGACAGGTAGATATATGTGATTGGTAAAACAATATTAAACAATACTGGTATTATTATAATTCTGTGCAATCAAAGGGTTTAGTTGTCTACTTACTTTAGTAGATAAGTATATTAATCCAAGCCTTTGTATAGAAATGATAGTAAAATAACTTGCATAAAAATGAAAAAAATTATGTATACTTTCATATGAAGAAAAATATCTTAATTTTTTATAAAATTATGATTAAAATATTGTAGAACAAATACAATCCAAAACAACCTGTTCAAAATATGTCATTATACTCTTTTCAGTAATTTCTTATTACCAGGTTCTTTGGTGTGGCAGCCCTCACCCTGCCATCCAGGATGTCTCAGATACTTGCAAAAGCCAGAATAAGAAGCGCTGTATGTTAACCTCAGTTGAACATGCATACTAAAGTTTAATTACTTTATTTCTGTAACAAATAATTGAGTTTCTGAAAATACTGTGGTGATTTAATGGAGGAGTGCTAATTATTGACCCTCTTCATCCGTAAAATGTCATTTTGAATGTAGTGTTTCAACTATATACAAAACTTAAATCCCTTTCAAAATAAATTGTCTATTTTTAAAAAATCTGAAATGACACTGCAACATTCTTAACATATATTATGTAAATGTTAAATGGTAATAAGAATGGGTATTTCATGTATGTTTAGAATATTTGGCACATATACACCATGGAATACTATACAGCCATAAAAATGATGAGTTCATGTCTTTTGCGGGGACATGGATGAAGCTGGAAACCATCATTCTCAGCAAACTAACAGCAACAGAAAACCAAACACCTCATATTCTCACTCATAAGTGGGAGGTGAACAATGAGGACGCATGGACACAGGGAGGGGGACATTACACACTGAGGCTTGTCTATGAGTGGCGGATTAGGGGAGGGCTAGCATTAGGAGAAATACTTAATGTGTAGATGACGTGTTCATGGGTGCAGCAAACCACCAAGGCATGTGTATACCTATGTAACAAACCTGCGTGTTCTGTACATGTACCCCGGAGCTTAAGGTAAGCAAAACAAACAAACAAACAATATATATATATATATATACACATATATATATATATAAAGAATGACTGTATTTTCACATTTACTTCACATTTACTCAAGAAATTGTGATTCTTCATATCTTCTTTAATGACTGTTAATATAGAAAGAAAAGATTACCTATCAGGTTGTGCAGATAAGTTACCCACTGAAATGTGTACTATGATATCAAAGGGGAAAATCAGGTAAACACAGCTAAAAATGTAAATTTACGCCGCCCTGATTCAGAAAGTAGTTAAGTCATCATACAGAATTGATACAATATGATACGATAACTTGAAAAAGAACTAAGTTATACAATGAAGGAAGAGGGTTGAGGATGGGTGGAAATTTTAAGTGAAATTAAGGATGAAATGAACATATTTAATGAACGCCTCAAAATCTTGCAATGCTTGCCAAAGTTTCAGAGATAGTGGAAACATTTTCTAAGAGCACCACTGAATTTAATCTTCACTATATGAACACAATTTATTATTTTTGGTATACCCTTCAATTTTTGCCACTTATTTGTTTTATTAAGAGTAATGTATGTCTCGTGTAAATAATATGAAATAGATAGAAGGATTTTTCAATAAGAATCAAGAATAATTTGCCCTAACGTGCCCTAACTATCCTTAGCCCCATTCCCCAATATTTGGTTTTAACCTTTGTGCCGTAAGTTGAGAGGGGGTTTCTCTTGTGATTTCTTAGCATTTTAAATAACATGATTAAGTCACTATCTTTCGATCCATCAACGTGAGTATTTTGTTGTGTAATGTACCATGTAAGATGAGTACTGAACTCAATTACACATCCAAATTTCCTCCATCTTTTACTGATTTTTACATAATTTTATTTTTTAATCCTTCAAGTAATTTTTGAAACTTGATTAACAAACTTATAACTCTGTCTCTTATTCTGTCAGATTGTTATAATATGTCCACAAAATAAAAGCTAAACCAAATTCATTTTGTTACCACTAACAATTTGTTAGTAGCATCATGTGTACTTTTGGATGGCCAAATAAAAATATTAATAATGTAGTAACAATAACAATATTGTAATGGCACGGTAATAATATAATAATAATAAAGTATATATTTTTATTAGCCTCTTCTGACTTTGCCTTTACTGCATTCTAAATGTCTAATTAAAAATCATATATTACTTGAACACTATTTAAATACAATTACAGCAGAAGACAATGAAGATGCAAAAGTCATACCTCCATTCCTCCATGGATTCAATGAAAATAATTCCATGTTATTTAACAGAGAAATATCTCTTAAGGGAAGGCAGTTTTATAAAAACACATTATCAGGTTTCCAAAATCACTTGTGCCAAATCTGAGTGACAACTTTTTGTATGAAAATAGTTGCTGTCATTTTTTTTGTTATTTCTTTGTCATTATGTGGTTTATTCAATCTAAAAAAAAGATATACTTTAACAATATATATAAAATCTTCCAGGTTTTTACTCACTTATTTTACTATTTATAACCCACTTCGTTTGGAATATTTATCTTAAAATATGTACATGTTTCCAATAAAAAGTTGTTTAATTTATGGATTTTTTAACATAATAGGGACATACTAATACATTCTCATTAGAAAAAAGTAATAAAACAGATAAGGCAAAAACATACCTGTGATTCCTTATTGCCACAGTTTTGGGTTTCCTCTCGGAAAGTAAACATGTGGTTATCATTAAGGTTTTTAAGTTTCTAGGATTTTATATACAATTATAAATATATATGTATAAACACATATGTCGTTCATGGGGTGGTGGCCTACCCAGAATCTCCCTGTAGGACTACGGCCTTCATATTCCCAGTTGGCTAACAGCTCTCAGCAGGATCTGTCTCCAGTAAACATCTTCTGCTGAACAGAGTCACCTCTTCTAAAGAAGTGTGACCTTTTTGGAGGCAGCTAGCATCCAATAACTATTCGTTGTGAAAATGTAAAGGTCTTTGCTTGCCTCCATTTGGTATATCTCTGAAGAGTCTTCTCAGGTACAGAGATACTTGTGGAATTGGCTGAGGCTGTTGATCAACTCTGTGGAAGTTCACTATCGTCCTGTGCCCAATTCTGTTGTATTTTTTATAGTCATTCACTCACATATGTTGACCCTTGGAGAACTCCTCCCAAAACTAATTGTATCAGAGTCTGTCTCTGTGTTCATATCTCAATGAACAAAATCTCAAAAAGTCAAAAATAAAAGTGAGCTGAAGAAACAACTGCAAAGCCAGAATTTGGAGCTAGATCATTCAGTGGTAGGCTGGCAATGAGAGCAAAGCACTGGTAGTAGGTGGAACAATAATAATCCTTGGTTTGTGGCAGTAATCTAGTTTCTAAAATGTTACTCTGTGGAACACTGGAATGGAATACCAGTTGAAAAAAATGCATTAATGGATAATGGAAATGTAGAGTTTTTAGAGAAAAACTCTAATTATAAAAATCATGGGATTAGATAATAATTTATAGAGAAAAATTATTTATTGAAGAAAGACAAAATGTTGATGACTAGTCACCAATTGAAGGCTAAGAGTGAAAATGAGAAGAGTTTCTTGATAGCATAAAGAGATTATCATTTCCTACAGCTAGAGGGCAAAAATAACTGATATTCAAGCCTAAGATTTAATTTCAGACAGTCTCCAATTTATAATGGTTCAATTTCAGTGTTTTCAACTTTACAATGGTATGGAAGTGATAAGCAATCAGTAGAAATGATATTTTGAGTACCCGTACAACCTTCTTTTTTTCGCTTTTGGTACAGTATTCAATAAATTACATGAGCAAATCAATACTTTTTCATAAAATAGGCTTTATGTCAGGTGATTTTGTCCAACTGTAGGCTAACATAAATATTCTGAGCACATTTTAGGTGGCCTAGGCTAAGTCATAATGTTTGATAGGTTAAATGGGTTAAATGCATTTCAACTTATCTTTTCAACTTACAATGGGTTTATTGGTGCGTAACCCCAGTGTGAGTCAAGTACCATCTGTATATAAATTAAGAGGTCTGAAGAAATGTGAATTCTCAATCTTGACAAACACCAAGCACTCAAGTCTGATCAGGAAGGGCCAAGACCCTGAGTTTGTAGGCATTAAGAAGGACTGAGACCCTGAGATGTGGGCAATTGCATGTGTGCATATAAAAATATTGAATCCTCAGATTCATTGTAGATGTGGTGCCTACAGAAGAGGTTCATTTTCCTAATAGCTTGTACTTCCCTACAAGATTGAAGATGATGTAAAAATCTGGCTTACAACACAACATGTGATTTCTTCAAGGTAAAACCCATCTCCTTTCATGTCCACCGTTATAACTATGCCACATAATTACTCAAGCCAGATCACATAGTATCACTTCACATCTATAAAAAAAGTGAAAGTAAGTGTATTCTGGAGGAGTTTCAAGATATAACCACCATGTAACAGCAGGAGCCCAGAGACTATGCAAAGCACTGGGTCTGAAGGTGCTTGATCAAATGCTTAGAACATAGGGTAATAAGTGGTTATCACTAGTAAATAATTTTCCCATGTTATAGCACTAATTTCTTGACAAGGACTTGTGGATTTAGTGCTACCATACTGTGAGAATGGTTCTTGGAATCTTGGAGAAAGCCCTGTTCCACTTTAGGTGAAGCAGAAATAGAACAGCCATGGTATATGGTGGTAGAAGGGATTAAGAAAACTCACGGAAGTTGACATGCTAGATTAGTGAAACTAGATAGCTCACCAGATAACTGTATTCCATTTGAGGACAGTAAAATTAGTCTGTTCACAAGAGTGATGAGAAATGCTCTGGTGAGAAGGGTATAAGCATCACTGAGACCTACAGTGGTGTCTGCTTTCTATGTAGATGACTACAGGGATGGTAGGATGATGTAGTATTAAGCTCACCATTAGCAAAAGAAATAGAGAATTACAAAATAATAGAGGTCTACACATCACAGCTTAACTGTCAGAAGCAAGCCATTAACATAATGAATAATGGCATTGTAATTGTGACTAGAAACACTTGGCTTGAAGAATTTTAAGGGAATGATTATTGCAACATAATTGGGAATACAGATGGCTACCCAACAACGGTGTGTGTCTTAGTCCATTCCTGCAGCTGTAACAAAATACCTTAGACTAGGTAATTTATAAATAATAGAAATTTATTTCTCACAGTTCTGGGGGATGGGAACACCAAGATCAAGGTGCCAGCATATTTGATGTTTGGTGAAGCTTCACCCTCTACTCCATAGATGGGACCTTGTTGCTGTGTTCTGACATGGCAGAAAAGATGAACAGCTCCCTTGCACCTCTTTATAAGTAACTAATCCCATTGCTCTGCCCTCATGACTTAATTGCCTCCTAAAGACCCCACCTCTTAATACTAACACACTGGTGATTAAGCTTCAACATATAAATTTTGGGATGCCACACTCAGACCATAGCAGTATAGCAAATAAATAAAATAATTGATAGGCTGAGAAGTAATTACTCAAGCCAAATCATCGACTTGAACTAGTTTTTATACAAAAAATAGAACAATGTAAAGAGAAGTTGGATCCTCAGTCTCTAGGCACTAAGGACCCTGCAGCACAATAGCAAGTGTGCATGATAGTGACTTATCCAATCCTTCCACCAAGAGACTAGACCAGACCATTTACTTAGAAAATGTGTACTGGGGAAAGGGAACCATCTAAATATTTTGGAGATATTGGACAGATGTTCCAAGTTACCATTAATATCTAGTTATCTCATTCTCCATCCTTAACTCATTCTCTATCTTTAACTCAAACAAATGATCTCAAAGGTGAAAAAGGGGGCAGGGTGGAGATATCTGCTGTTGGTTCACTTTTACCTCTTTTTGCTCTTTCTGGAATACTTATTTATTTTTATTTTTATTACTTCCACAGAAACATGATGTCTTTAAAACTATGATTTTTACACATGTATCTCATTTTTCAAATGGCTGTTAGTAGAAATTTTGACCTCCTATGACTGGTTACCACCTAATTAGAGACAGATATTTCTCTTGGATTTATTTTGACTTTAAGCCACATCAACTATTTTTTAAGCTGAAGGTCCATCTAGATTTTCAGTCTTATTTTACTGGTATACATTATCAAGTATTTTATTCAGAAAAGATCCATCTATCTCTCTATTTTTTAACTATCTATACCTTTTATATAAAGAAATTATGTATATATGAAAATATAAAGGATATATTTCTTACATATATAGTATATATATTACTATATTTTTTCTGAAGAAATTACCTGATGTATACATATACACATATTATATACAATTTTTTTCTAAAAAATTACCTAATATGTATATATTATACCTGAAATTATTCTATATTTTTAGTAAAGATTATGTTCACTACAGCATAGAATGTTCTGTTTTTTATATTTTTAAGATTTTTTTTTGAGGACCAAGAACGGTTATGTCATAACTTTGAAAGATATACTGTGTTCAAACTTTTAAACTACTTTTCTAAATGTTGGCTGATAAAATATCAGCTTTTTAAAAGAAGTACAATGTGGTTAGGAATAACAATATATTCAGATAATAATACCCTTGCCAAACCCCCATCCCATATATTTGTTCCTACTATAATCCAGTAATTTACTTACGTTATTTCACTTATATCCCTAATAGGATTACGCAAACAGATTTTTTTTTTTTTTTTCAAAAAGATACTCTATCAAAAAGATTCAACTTGTGGGTAAATTCAAGCCAAATAAATAAGAAACTCTGTTTTGAGCTTAACTAAACATTATGCTGGATATATAGCAAGTTCAGTGCTCATTGATTGTTATTTTAAATAATTCTTAGAGTGATTTAATTTAAAAATATTAAAAATAGCTTGCTTAAAAAATATTGGTGGATAAGCCATTGCTAATTAATGGGATAATTCTATCATGACATTACACAATGCTGTCACTTAATATATAGGCAGTGTTTTCCAATTTATATTCTTATTAGATTTTTTATTGCTCACTTTTCCCTAATTAATAAAGCAATGCATAAAATCTTCTTTCTTGCTTCTGAATGTGCCAATTGTGGAGCAAGGGAAATAGAAAATGAAGGTATGTACCAAAATTGGTGCATTAATGTATCTTAGTCAAATTTAGAAAACTAGTCCTCTGTGAATAAATTAGTTTTAATATAATTTTATGCATATTTGTTAAACATGCTTAATATTAAAACCACTTATTGAATGCTGTTCAGAGTTAGTAATGTACAATTTTATTGAACATTACACACGTTTTTTCTAATGGTGCTTAGATAAGGAAAATCTGCAACTTTGATCTTAGGATAAGGCAATGAAAGGAATAAAGAGCCAAGAATTTTTCTCATATATTTTGATTGTGTGCTTTAAAGAACTGAAGAAAAAAACTGGCTCACTTTTTTTTAGTTCTACTTTTAGTGTACAACTTTATTAACATTTATTAATTGAATTAGTTCTCTTTTTAAGATTAAAAAAATGAAACAGCTTTGAAAATCTACATTTAACCAACTCTCCCACAATATTTCTTTCTAAGACTAGGCAAATGTTGTAATGGCTTGAGATGTAAATATTTACGTAAATTGCATATCTTTTTTCTCTTAATATATTTGTTGACAATTAAATTACTGAATTAAAAAAACAAAACCTTATAGAGCATACAAAAATCCTATATTGACTGTTTTATGGCTCTTTGAAGATATATGCTGTATTTTTACAGGAGAAATTTTAAAAAACATTTTCATCCAAATCTTGGGAAAGGAGACATGACAAAACAATTCAGTTGCATGCATGGAATCAAGTTCAAGTCTGTAGACTGAACTAATCACTATTTAGGATCAATGATTACATTCTGTACCAGAGATAAGCAACATATTATAATAATTTGAATTTTATGTAAATATAGAGTCAAATCACGTAATAAATTACTTCACTAGGCATCATATTCAGTTTTATTAGAAACCCTGGTTCAGTATAGTGCATCTGTTTTACACTAAATATGTAAACTATATAATACATTTATAGCATAACCAGATGTTGGTATCAAAATATATGGTACTGTCTATATTTCAGTTAAGAATATATTTTTTCTTGTCATGAGACTTCTTTATATTCCCAACTAACAAAACTTCAGTTTTACTATATGGAATGCTATGTAACAAAAGTAACAAAAGGAAGTCTTGTAACACAAGCCATGAAAACGTACATTTGAAAAATAAAAAATATATATATTCAAAAAGATCAAGCCAAACATTACACAGGGAGAAGTAGCAACATTTTTTAAATGGATTAAAAAATATAGAGAAAATTCAGTAAATGATTAAAAGAAATAACAGAAGAATTATATATAAATATAATTCATTTGTTAGGATAATACTGTGTACTAATAACAACTCTCATACAATTGCTAGAAATCATTGTAGAACCCTAGCATTAGAGCACAATGCTACCAAATAATTCCAAATTTCAGGTGAAAATATATTAATCTCTATCTCTATAAATTATAAGATTATCTATCTGGTTTTAGAAATGTCTTTTGTGTTTATCTACAGAGGCCCAAAGAAATTACATGGAGGGTTGAGTTAAATGATATTTATTACCAAGACTAAATAAAAATATATGTAAAATTTACAGTAAATTTATTGCCTAAGCATAAGATTAGACATACAAATGAATTATTAAGGAAAATGTGACCATCTATCTTACCACAGAGTTCTTAATCTAGAGATAATTTACTTTGTTTCTATTTGGAAAAAGTATTAAAAAATACTTAATACTTACTTGCCAATTTTGTAAGCACTGAAAACTGTTACTTATGTTACCCTGCTTTAAAACCATATAATGATAAATCATTTTATAGGTAGCAAGTGAACTCTACAATTAGCTTTATTAAATAAATTTTACTACACTATTCAGCACTAGCAGTGTTGATTATAATTTCTCACAAAACTGTTTAATCAAATCCTGAAACTTTTGTTTTTTCTATAAAGTTCACATTACTGCTATTTGGAAGATGGTTCTGCAAATACCTCCAAGTTGGAATAATTTTATATCAGTGAACTAAATTAAAGTTAAACTATTTTCTTTTTTTCAACTAAAACCAAATTCAAGTAATTATGGTTTTATTTATCCAATGTTCTATAATTTAATAGTTATGTGATTTTTATTATATGATGACCATAGAAAATAATAGTTCCAACAAAATTAAATGTTTTTAATACAAAAATAATTAAATTATGTTATTCAGATTGAGACAATATGATGCATATTGGACATAGAGCCAATATAAATTATTACATTACCTTTTGATTTACTTTAATTTCAAGTAAATTTTACAGGAACACTTCAAATAACTCTCTTCATTTTTCAGCAGGAAAATAAGATTTTTAAAAATGAAATTGATTTGCTATTTTATGTTGTCATATTTAATATTTTAGATAATTTTGAAGCTGCTTAGTAAATGTTCATTTCTGACAAAATTACTGGCTCGGTTGCCAGTATACTTCATAAAATAATAAAATATAGATGGGGTAATATTTAAATATTTGTATCTATTATAGAGAATCACCTTCTGGAATCATGCATTATTAAAAGTTTCTCACAAGTTATAATGGATGTAAGATAATAGAGTATCATGTATAATGAGTGATTTGAAAGATAATCTCACTGTGCTTGTCAATGGTTTAAAATGTAGATAATAGAGAAGTATAAAAATATTAGGTACAAAGTTTCTTATGTATCCAAACAGTTAAAAGTTTTTTTTTTTTTTCTTCATCTAATAGTGGCAGGCCATAGTGGCTGACACCTGTAATCCCAGCACTTTGGGAGGCTGAGGTGGGAGAACTGCATGAGCCCAGGAGTTTGGGACCAACCTGGACAATATGATGAGACCTCTTCTCTACAGAAAACAAACAAACCAAAATAATACTAAAATAAAATAAAATGTATTTCTCATGTACATTTTAATGAAATGAATATTTTTCAAGCATAATTAATTTTTGGCATTTGCCATACTTTAATATTGCTCAGTTATATTGGCATCACAAATATTTTCTTGAATTCAATGCAATTTTATACAAAAATAAATATAAGAGTTTGTTTAGTCATGTAATCAAATTGCGGTGATCACATGGGTTTAACACACAGGCATGCCTCATTTTATTGGGCTTCACTTCATTGCACTTCACAGATACCGATTTCCTAAAAATTAATGATCTGTGGCAATCCTGCATGTAGCATGTCTGTTACAGTAGGCAGATAGCTAGACATACGCACTAAGGGGGGTCCCTGAGAAATGGGAAGTCTGGAAAATTTTATACCCAGAGGCCACCCGAAACATGCATACATTCCTTGCGGGGAGGTAATGAGCAATGCCGGCATTAAGTAGAATTTGTATGCAACAACGAGGCCCACACATGCACATCAACTGACAGTAAGGGAGAATCCCACAAACCTGGGGCAGGACTAAGCAGGGAAAGGTGTGACTTAAGGCAGAAGTGGGAAACTAGATGATATGATTTGGCTCTGTATCTCCACCAAATCTCATCTGGAATTGCAATCCCTACATGTCAAGGAAGGGACCTGGTGGGAGGTGATTGGATCATAAGGGCAGTTTCCCCCATGTTGTTTTCATGATAGTGAGGGAGTTCTCACAATATCTGATAGTTTTCATTTTTGTTTGTTTTTTGAGACAGAGTCTTACTCTGTCATCCTGGTTGGAATGCAATGGCACGATCTCAGCTCATTGCAACCTCTGCTTCCCCGGTTCAAGTGATTCTCATGCCTCAGCCCCCCAAGTATCTGGGATTACAAGCATGCACCACCACACCCGGCTAATTTTTGTATTTTTACTACAGATGGGGTTTCACCATGTTGGCCAGGCTGGCCTCAAACTCTTGACCTCAGGTGGTCCACCTGCCTTGGCCTCCCAAAGTGCTGGAATTACAGGCAAGAGCCACCAAGCCCAGGCGATCTGATGGTTTAAAAGTGGCAGTTTCCCCTGTGGTCTCGGTCTCTCTCTCTCTCGGTCTCTCTCTCTCTCCTGGACTGTCTCGTGAAGAAGGTGTTTGCTTCCCCTTCACCTTCCATCATGATGGTAAGTCTTCTGAGGCCTCCCCAGCCATGTGAAACTGTGAGTCAACTAAAATTCTTTACTTTATAAATTGTCAGTCTCAAGCAGTTCCTTATAGCAGTGTGAAAATGAACTAATACAATACACTAGACAAAGAAAAAGGTGGAGACTTGAGACAGAGGCAAGAACTTAAAAGATCAGAATCCAGCATAAAACTGCAATGCAGAAATACGCAGCTGCTGGTTCATTCTCTTTTGAACAGCCCACTCTGACTTGTCATTCAGAGTATACTTTCTACACTATGACTTAACCTTTGCTGCTACTACTGCTGTTTTCCAGATGGATCATCCTGTTACTCTCTTACCAAGGACTTCCTTCAATAAACTCCCTGCTGTTTATTTTCCTCCTATAAACCTTTGTTTGCATTACTGATTGGTCTCTTGTCCAGGTGCTTTCTCACAAGAAGACTAAGAACTGAGGATTCCTACGTTTCCTAGTAACATATCAGGACCATTTCTTTTTTTTAACATCATGTGGTCATTTTGTGCCTCTGGCAATTGTCTCCATAGTTACATTTTTAATTATTATTATATTTTTTATAGTGATCATAATGTATGATATTTGACGTTACTATTGTAGTTGTTTTGGGGTGCCATAGACCACACCTGTATAAGATGGCAAACAATAGCGATGGCTAGCGTGGCTGGGATGCAGGGCACCAAGTCCTTTGGCTGCACACAGCAGGGGGTCCTGGGCCCAGCCCATGAAACCATTTTTTCCTTCTAGGCCTCTGAGCCTGTGCTGGAAGGGCCAGTTGCAAAGGTCTCTGACATGTGCTGAAGACATTTTCCCTGTTGTCTTTGTGATTAACATTTGGCTTCTCATCAGTCATGCAAATTTCTGCAGCTGGCTTGAATTTCTCCTCAGAAAATGGGATTTTCTTCTCTATCATATTGTCAGGCTGTAAATTTTCACACTTTCATACTGTTTCCCTTTTAAAACTGAATGCTTTTAACAACACCCAAGTCACCTTAAGTACTTTGCTCCTTAGATATTTATTCCACCAAATTATCTCCCTCAAATTCAAAGTTGCACAAATCTCTAGGGCAGGGCAAAATGCCACCAGTCTCTCTGTTAAAACGTAGCAAGAGTCACCTTTACACCAGTTCCCAACATTTCCTAATCTCCATCTGAGACAACCTCAGCCAGTATTTCATTGACGATATCATTATCAGCATTTTGGTCAAAGCCATTCAAAAAGTCTCTAGGGAACTCCAAACTTTCAAACATTTTTCTGTCTTCCGAGCCCTCCAAATTTTTCCAACATCTGCATGTTACCCAGTTCCAAAGTTGCTTCCATATTTTTGGATATCTTTACAGCAGTGTCTCATGCTACCACTACCAATTTACTGTATTAGTCTGTTCTCACACTGCTGATAAAAACATATCTGAGACTTGGTAATTTATAAAGAAGAAAAAAGGTTTAATGGACTCACAGTTCCATGTGGGTGGGGAGGCCTCATAATCATGGCTGAAGGTGAAAGGTCCATCTCACATAGCAGCAGGCAAGGCAGAATGAGAGCCAAGTGAAAGAAGAATCCTGTTATAAAACCACCAGATCTTGTGAGACTTATGAGGACAGTATGGGAGAAACAGCCCCCATGATTCAATTATCTCCCACTGGGTCCCTTCCACAACACATACAAATTATGGGAGCTAAAATTCTGGATGGGATTTCAGTGTGAATACAGTCAAACCATATCATTCACTATTCAAACTGTGATTATCTATTACGATTTTTGTTCTTTGTGGAGATGAGGGGTGGGTATCTCTAGTTAGCCATCTTGAAGCACTTCTCTGAAAAGGACTTTTTTTTGTCATCTTAAATAACAAACTATGTTAACTGATTTTTAGTTGTTGGAATTGTTTGGTTTCCATAGGAATAAATTTTTTATTATAAAGACAGGGATATTGAGCTGCTTTGTTCCTTTAAATACTTTTAAACTAACATTATACAATTTACTTGAGTTTAGATTATTTTTCCTTGGAAAGCTCAAGATGTCATCTGGTATCTGGCAACCACCCCCTAAGAGCTGGTTAGAAATGCATAAATTTCACTCCAGACCTAGAAAATTGAAATCAAATTTTTATGAGATTGTAAGGAAATTCCTGGAAACACTGAAATCTGAGTAGCACTGATGTAGAATCTTAAAAGAGGAAGAGTGGTTATAAAGGATACTTTTCTCCCTGACATAGGTTAGCACTATTTTTGCTTATATTTTAAGCAAATAACCTCCGGCATTCCCCCTCAAAACTAGAAATATGTCTGACAAAAGAGTTACTTTGATAGAGTACATAATAGAGGTGTTTAACCCTCTTATTTCTAGAATTATAGGTATCGAACCTACTCCTGAGAATCCAAATTCCTCCGTAGCCCTAAAGACACTACATTTATATTAATACCAATGTTAGTGTGAAGAACTCTGAATGAAAACAAAATTATTCTCTGCACTTAATTCCTAAATCTGTGTTGCTCAAACCTGTTAGTTTTTCCTCAATCAACTGCTATTTATTTTTTCACAAAAAGAATATGCATGTTCTACCATAGACTGAGTAGTTAAATCATAATTTAAGAGTACAACATTATATAAAATATGTATATTTTTAAAAAGTTATGGGATGACCAGAGTCAAGTCATGTTTTAGGACAAGGAAACCATAAAAAATATTTGCTAAAAATCTAGATTGCTGATGTTCTTGAATAGAGGCATCCCCAAAGATAATATGGGCAATGCAGAAAACACCTACGTGGCAATTCCAGAGCCGACTAAAATCCATCCAGATCAAAATGTATTATTTTATCTGTTTATCAATGAATGAGAATGAAAAATATAAAATTTAAGATTTATATTTAAAGAGTTTTCTTTTAAATAGAGATATCACTTTAGGAAACAGACACATGTGTGCACACACACACATATGTATGTGTCTTAATGAGTGTTTAATGAAAATGAGTAATGTATAGATATATAGGTACATAAAATATTATCAGTCTATTTTCACAGACATCAGAAGAGATAAGAACTATAATATAGTAAGTCCTGAAATTCTTGTTATATATGAATAAAGAAACAGAAATAGATCCACTGAATCACACTAAAATGAGAGACTTTGGTGGCCAGAGGAAACTTTAAATGGGAAAGTAAGAATATCAATGACAGAAAGAAACAACCAATACTTCCTTTTATTGGGTACAATTACCCAATAAAAAGCTTAAAGGTAAAAACAACTTTGCATGTCTCAAATTTCTTTAAAACCATTTCTGGTGGTATAAAATATGCAGGCATTTTTTTCAGTTACAAATGATTTTTTTTTTCACTAAAATTAGAATTCTCTATTGCCTCTTTCAACATAGGTTTTTTTCTAGTGACCTGTCATGTAATTTTGTAATCAAATTCAATTTGGTGCTTTTCATGAATAGTGGCAGTAATAATGACAATGAGTTAACATTTATTGAAGGCTAATATTATATTTCAGAATATGTGCTATGAATTAATGCATGTAAACCTCTTAACACTCTGCCCAACACATGATAGGCAGTCATCATATGTTAGCCAATACTGTTAGTATTACTGTTACTACTACTTCTGCTACTATTATTGTTAGTATTATTTAATCTTCAGAACAATCATTTTAAGTGGGTATTATCCTTACAATATTTTAGATATAAGAAAACTGACATTCAGAGAGATTAAATAACATGAACAAATCGCCCAATATCTAAGTAAAGTAGCAGTATCTTCACTGAGAATTGATTAAACAGAGCCTAAATTTATCAATCTGCATTAAGTTGTGTGCCTAAATTCTTACCTTAGTATTGCTTCTAATCAAAGCCACAACAGATTCAAAAAAAAATACTCAAATTATAAATGTCATGTTATCAACTTTCTAGAAATTGTTGGTCCCTGCCCTCACTAAGAACTGACATTTGTCCAGAGCAAATGGATTCTTTTGCTTTATAAATTAATACATTTTGAAAAAAAGCAAAACTTCTTTTAAAAGAATGACTGCAGACTAAGTAATTATATTACCCTAATATAATTAAATGATACAATTTCTATGAAAAATGTAACCAAAATTATTTCATCTTTTATCAAGCAGAATATCCTTTATTAGTTTTGAAATGGATAGCAGAAAAAATATCGAGTTTATATGTGTGCACATAAATCAGACTTCCTTCCAGGAAGGATGTCATTAGCAAGATGGCTGAATGGGAATTTCTAGGTTTTCCTTCTCCCATGACAACAATACATAGAGAAATTACCATTATGAAAAATCTAGGAACCAGTTAAGAGGTTCTTGCAGTGTAGGTGTAGGCAACCCAAGAAGAACCACATGAAAGCTGGCAGGAATATTCACAGCAATGTAATTCCAATAGCTTCTCCTCCCAGGAAGCATGGCCTGATCAGGAGAAAAGTTTCAACATCTAGCTTTTGCCTGGGGAGAAGAAAATGGCATTTATGTCCAACCTTCTGACATTTTTAGACAGCTCTTTGAGGGACTGATTTCTGTCTTGCCAGAATATAAATGCTAACAGTAATAGGCACTAGGATGAGGGCTTCTTAAAAAAAAGAGGAACTCCTCAGTTTGCCTAGCACTAGAGAGTCAGCAGTACCACCAATAATCACCAAGGAGAACTCTTGAATAGAAATAAGTGCTTCTTATCTAGGGAATTATATGTACAGCACAAAGATGACATATCCCCACAAAAGGCTTCCATAATCTTTAGCCAGGTTGATTGCTGAATGTCCTGCCCGTATAAGTCCAGACCATAAAGACTAAGTGATGGTATTGCTTTCAAGTCCCCAAGTCCCAACAAAACATAACAGGCATATAAAGAAACAAAAACATAGTCCAATTAAAAGGAAAAAAAAAATACCTTTTTCAGAAACTGACCCTAAAATAAATGGATACACGAATTATCAGACAAATACTTCATCACTTTTTGATGAATTCTTTGACAATTTATGTATCCATTTCTACCCTACAAGAAATGCTAAAGAGAATCCTTTAATTTGAAACAAACAAACAAAAAAACTACACAGCAACTACACAGCATCACAAAACCGCTGAAAAATACAACACTCTTTGCCAACAGTAAGTTTACAGACAATATAGGATCTTGTAGTATTGTAATATAGTTGTATATATTACTTTTAAATTTAGTAAATAATTTTAAAGAAAAAAGCATAAAATGTAACAAAATTTATGTTAATATATAATAAAAGGAGAAAACTTGTATCATCAGTTACATTAAGTGGAAAAGCAGAGATGCTACATAAATGAGAACCTAAAGAGAGCAGGCATGCCCATACATATATTAGGCCCAATATGAATGTAGAAAAAAGCACTCGCAAGAGAAAAAGAACACTATAATATGATAAAATTATCAATTCAATGGAAAAAATATGACAATTATAAGTCTATATATGTATAACATTAGAGCCCCTAAATATATGAAGCAAAAACTGAAAGAATTGAAGAGAGAAATAGATGGCAACACAATAACAATAGTAGTCTTCCATAGCCCAGTTTCAGTTATGATTAGAACAACCAGCCAGAATGTCAGCATAGAGCAGAACAAAAACAGATCCATAGATCAGTGAAATGGAATAAAGAACCCCTGAAATACGACCACACCTATAACCATGTGATCTTGGACAAAGTCCTCAAAAACAAGCAATGAGAAAAGATCTTCCTATTCAACAAATGGTTCTGGGATAACTGGTCTTATGCAGAAGAATAAAATTAGACCCTTACTTATCATCATATACAAAAATGAACTCAAGATGATTTGAAGATTTAAATGTAAAACTTCAAACTATAAGAATCCTAGAAGGAAAACTAAAAAATAGCCTATTTGACATCGGCCTTGGCAAACAATTTATGGCTAAATCTTCAAAAGTAATTGCAACTCAAAAAGATTTTCCAAGTGGACCTAATTAAATGAAAGAGCTTCTGCACAGCAAAATAAACTCTCAACAGAATATAGGGAACAATCTACAGAATGGGAGAAAATATTTGTAAACTATGTATCTGACAAAGGTCTAATATCCAGAATTTATAACAAGGTTAAAGAAAACCAGCAACCAAAAAAAAAAAAAAAAAAAAAACTCACATGAAAAATTGGCAAAAGACATAAACACTTCTCAAAAAGAGGACATACAAGGGGCCAAAAAACATATGGAAAAAGGCTCAACATTGCTAATCATTGTAGAATTGTACGCGAACCATCACCACAATGAAATAGCATCTCACACCAGTCAGAATGGCTATTAAAAAGTCAAAACATAACTGAAGCTGGTGAGGCTACAGAGAAAAGGGAACACTTTAGTGGAAATGCAAATTAGTTCAGTCTCTGTAGAAAGCCATTTGGATATTTCTAAAGGAAATTAAAACAGAACTGCCATTCAACCCAGCAATCCCATTACAGGTTGCATACCCAAAGAAATTAAATTGTTCCCAAAAAGGCACATGTACTTGTATGTTCATTGCAGTACTCTTGCAATAGCAAAGACATAGAATCAACCTAGGTGCCCAACAGGAGTGGATTGAATGAGGAAAGTATGGTACACAATGGAATCCTATGCAGACATAAAAAAAAAACTAAAAGCATGTACTTTGCAGCAACATGGATGCAGCTGAAGGCCATTATCCTAAGCAAATTATCTCAGAAACATAAAACCAAATACCACATGTTCTCAAAGTGGGAGCTAAACATTGAGTACCCACAGACATAAAGATGGGAGGATAGATAATGGAGACTGCTGGAAGGGAGGGTGCCATCTCATGGGCTGAAAAATTACCTTTTGGGTATTATACTCACTTTCTGGGTGATGGCTTTAGTCATATCCCAAATCCCAGCATCACACAATCTACCCATGTAACCAAATCAAACACATACCCTGGAATCTAAAATAAAATTTGAAATTGCTTATAAAAACATTTAATAGAGAAATAATTTACATAGGTAAGAAAAATCAAAATAGGAGGGTGGAGCAAGGTGGCCGAATAGGAACAGCTCCAATCTCCAGCTCCCAGCATGAGCGACACAGAATACAGGCGATTTCTGCATTTTCAACTGAGGTACTGGCTTTATCTCACTAGGGAGTGCCGGACAATTGGTGCTGCTCAGCTGTTGCAGCCCGACCAGTGAGAGCTGAAGCAGGGAGAGGCATCCCCTCACCTGGGAAGTGCAAGGGGGAAAGGAAACCCTTTTCCTAGACAGGGGAACTGAGACACACAATACCTGGAAAATCAGGTAACTCCCACCCTAATACTGTGCTTTAAGCAAACGGGCACACCAGGAGATTATATCCCACACCTGGCCGAGAGGGTCCCATGCCCACGGAGCCTTCCTCATTGCTAGCACAGCAGTTTGCCATCTAACTGCAAGGCAGCTGCGAGGCTGGGGGAGGCGCGCCCACCATTGCTGAGGCTTAAGTAGGTAAACAAAGCCCTGGGAAGATCGAACTGGGTGGAGCTCACAGCAGCTCAAGGAGGCCTGCCAGTCTCTGTAGACTCCACCTCTGGGGACAGGGCACAGCTAAACAACAACAACAACAACAACAAAAAGCAGCAGAAACCTCTGCAGATGCAAACGACTCTGCCTGACAGCTCTGAAGAGAGCAGTGGATCTCCCAGCACGGAAGTTGAGATCTGAGAATGGACTGACTGCCTGCTCAAGTGGGTCCCTGACCCCTGAGTAGCCTAACTGGGAGACATCCTCCACTAGGGGCAGACCAACACCCCACACCTCACA
>NW_012123376.1:10281478-10281910 GCF_000951035.1 Colobus angolensis palliatus
GCAAATCAACTAGAAAATCTAGAACAAATGGATAATTTCCTGGACACTTACACTCTCCCAAGACTAAACCAGGAAGAAGCTGAATCTCTGACTAGACCAATAGCAGGCTCTGAAATTGAGGCAATAATTAATAGCTTACCAAACAAAAAAAGTCCAGGATCAGATGTATTCACAACTGAAGTCTACCAGAGGTACAAGGAGGAGCTGGTACCATTCCTTCTGACACTATTTCAATCAATAGAAATAGAGGGAATCCTCTCCAACTCATTTTACGAGGCCAACATCATCCTGATACCAAAGCCTGGCAGAGACACAACAAAAAAAGAGAATTTTAGACCATTATCCCCGATGAACATCAATGCAAAAATCCTCTATAAAATACTGGCAAACTGGATCCAGCAGCACATCAGAAAGCTTATCCACCATGATCAA
>NW_012123376.1:10288946-10327741 GCF_000951035.1 Colobus angolensis palliatus
ACTATAGAGCAATGAGACCTAACAGACATACATAGAAGGTTTCATACAGCAACAGCAGAATACATAAACTTCACTAAGTGCACATGGACTATTCCCCAAAAGAGACCACATTAGGCAACAAAACAAATATTTAATACATTTAAGAAGATCAAAATCATAAAAAGTATCTTCTCCAACTATAAGAGACTAAAACTAGCAGTCAATAGCAGAAGAAAAATGGATCAATTGAACAGAGAGATCCTGGAAATAAACCGTTGCATATGTGTATAAACAAACTTTGAAGAAGCAAGACTGCACAGCCTTTTCAACAAGAGATGTTGGGAATACTGGATATTCATATGAAAATAATAGATTTGGACCCTTACTTTGTGCCATAAACAAAAATCAACTCAAAATAGATTAAAGAACTAAAGGTTAAAATCCAAAACTGTAAAAGTCATGAGAGAAAACAAGTAGAAAAGCTTCAGAACATTTAATTTGCCAAAGATTTCTTAAATATGACATTAAAAGTACAAGCAAAAGAAAGAAAACTAGACAAACGGGACTATATCAAACTTAAAAGCTTCTGTGCATTAATGGAAACTATCAACAGAATAAAAAGTCAGGCTACAGAATGAGAGTAAATATTTGTAAATCATATATATGAATACACAATATATAAGAAAGTGCTTCAAAACTCAGCAATAACAACCACCTCCCCCACCAACCAAATAATCCTATAAAAATGGCCAAAGGGTTTGAACAATTCTTCTAAGATGGTGTACAGATGCCCAACAAACATGAAATTCAGATACAAGACTACCTGGATATCCTAGGCTGACTAAGAATTCCTTAGCCTAGCTGGGGAAGGTGATCGTACCCACCTTTAAACACAGGGCTGGTAAGTCAGCTCACACTCGACCCATTAGGTAGTAAAGAGGTCTCACTAAAATACAAATTAGGCAAAAGCAGGAGGTAAAGAAATAGTCAAATCACATATCACCTGAGAGCACAGGGGGAGGGACAATGATCAGGATATAAACCCAGGCATTTGAGCAGGTAGTGGGCAACCCCCTTTGGGTCCCCTCCTATTAAATCTTGCAACTGCACACTCTTCTGATCCATGTTTGTTAGGATTCTAGATGAACTTTCACTTGCCTTTCACCACTGCTGTTTGCCGCTATCCAGATCCACCACTGACTTCCACCCCTCTGGATCCAGCAAGGTGTCCACTGCACTCCTGATCCAGTGAGGTGCCCATTGCCACTCCCAATCGGGATAGAGGCTTCCCATTGCTCCTGCATGGCTAAGGGCCCAGGGTTCGTCCTAATCGAGCTGAAAACTTGTTGCTGGGTTCCACGGTTCTCTTCTGTGACCCAAGGCTTCTAATAGAGCTGTAACACTCACCACCTGGCCCAAGATTCCTTTCCTTGGAATCCCTGAGCCCAAGAACCCCAGGTCAGAGAACAAAAGGCTTGCTGCCATCTTGGGAGCAGCCACCACCATATTGGGAGCGGCCCACCACGTCTTGGGACCTCTAACAACAAAGACCTGACTATAACAAAATGATGCTTAAATCACTCATCATAAGAGAAATGCAAATCAAATAGACAGTAAGATACTACCTTATACCCGTTAGGATGGCAAATATCAAAATAACAGAAAACACAAGTGTTTCTTAGGATGCAGAGAAACTGGAACTCTTGTGCACTGTTGATACGATTGTAAATGGTAGCCATTATAAAAAACAGTATGTAGGTCCCTCCAAAAAAATAAAAATAGAATTACCATTTGATCCAGCAATTTCACTTCCAGGTATGTATCCGAAATAACTGGAAGCAGGATCACAAAAGGGTATTTACATATCCCTGTTTATTACAGCATTATTCACAATAACTAAGAAGCGAAAGCCATCCTAATTTCTAGGACTGGATAAATAAAATGTCTTGCATACATACAATAGAATATTATCCATCCTTAAGATCCTGTAACATGCAGTAACTTGGATGAACCTCAAGGACATTATCCTAATCAAAATAATCCAGTCACAAAAAGACAAATACTATATGCTTCAGCTTATATGAAGTATATAAGGGTTGACAAAGCCTGGAGGGATAAGGGAGAGGAAATTAGTGTTTAATGGACATAGAGATTTAATGTTGTGAGATGAAAAATTCTAGAGATCTGTGCTACAACAATGAATATATTTAACACTACTAAAGTGTACACTTAAAAATAATTAAGATGGTAAAGGTAATGTTTTTGTTTTTAGCACAACAAATTTCTTTAAATTAAGAGTTCATTTAATTATTTTCACCATTAGTTAGGCCATTAATTAAGAAAATACAACCATAACATCATTAGTTTAGTAATAATTAAGTATTTATATACTTTTCTGTTCCTTGCTGATGGGCAGTGATCATTCAAAATGGCTGTCTCATAAAAGATAGTTGAGCAATTTTTGTTTATTTCAATAAGCAGTGATAAATATCAAATCATAATGCCTTCTTTTCTTGTTTTAGTGGGAATGCCTTACTGAAAAAAAATCTAAAGAAAGACTAAATAAATTAATGGATCTACTTGACTTGCTCATAATGGTAAGATAATTGTTAAAACTTTAGTTCTATTTTGGTTTGGCATTGTTTATTTCCAGGATGTTAGGTATTACTCAAGAAAACGTATTGCAATATACTGCAATGAACAATTAAACCTTTTCCATCTCATGCTAAATTTTCTCCTCACACATGTCAAATATGTGTTTTTTATAAATCTTCATTTCAGTTGTCTGGTTTGGAAAATAGACATCTTGGACAAAGGCAGATATCCTAGCAGTTATTAGGTTTGTGTTTTTTGTGTGTTTGGGGAGCTTTGTTTTGTATGTGTGCGTGTATGTACTGCCCATTGGAATTTTGAGCAGTAGCGGAAATGAGTGAGTCAATGTGAGTGTTTATGTGACTGTGTCCACAGACGCTGTTGCAGCCCAGCGATGTTTAACTGTTATTCTGGTTTGGATACGGTTTGTCCCCACCAGAACTCACATTAAAATTTGGTTCACAATATGAAGTGTTGAAAACTGAGGCCTACTGGGAAGTATTTGGATCATGGGGGTAGATCCCTCATAAATAATGACCTCCCTCAGAAGTTAATGAGTTGTTTCTCTTACTGTAATGGATTAGTTTCCATGAGAATGTGCTGTTAAAAAGATGGCTTCTTGGGTTTCTCACTCTTGCTTCCTCTCTTGCAAAATAGTCTCTGAATTTTTATACCAACTTCCCTTCCACCTTCCACCATAAGTTGAAACAGCATGAGGCCCTCACCAGATGCAGCTGCCTACCCTTGAGCCTTCCAGCTACCAGAATCATGAGCCAAATAAACCTCTTTTTAAAAAATAAATTACCCAGTATCAGGTACTCTGTTACAACAACATAAAATGGAAGACAACTGTGAATATGCTTCCAGTCCAGTCTTAGACCTGTCAATGGTACTTAATAGACTATACACATCCATGAAAACTTTTCTGGAATGTGCCTTTTCACTGGATCAAGTACATAGTAACGTAAAATCTCTTCCTCTTAAGAGTGTTTGAGCTCTTCATTTGAAGCTGGATATAAATTATTTTGTCTTTTGTTAAATAAATATCAGAAAGCATTATAGGTTAAAAAGGATGATTCCTAATAATCAGGAGAAAATCTTCAACCTATTGTGATGTTTATAACTTTTTCTTTTACAAAGAATACCAATCAACCTAGCTTAAGCAAAATTTGTATCTACTTACTAGAATGTATAAGTTTAACAAAGAATACAGTGTTAGGAGTTCAGCTTTACCTCTGGTTTGGATGAGAATTGTTGATAGAGTACAGTAGAATATAAAAAAATAAAAAAAAAAGATTTGTCTTGAGGGTTCCTTGAAATATCTCTACATTTCAGCTCTATTCTCTTCAGGAAAGCTATCTTTTAACTTTCCAGACTACATTTGAAAATGGCCCTCATCGTGGATCACATCAGGTGATCAAGACCATCCTGGCTAACATGGTAAAACTCCGCCTGTACTAAAAATACAAAAAATTAGCCGGGTGTGGTGGTGTGCCTGTAGTCCCAGCTGCTTGGGAGGCCGAGGCAGGAGAATCACTTGAACCTGGGAGGCAGAAGTTGCAGTGAGCTGAGATTGCATCACTGCACTCCAGCCTGGGCAACAGAGTGAGACTCTGTCTCAACAAAAGAAAAAAAGAAAAAGAAAAAGAAAATAGCCCTCATCTAGAGGTGCTGACTTATTTTCTTTATTCAAGTAAATTCCAGAGCCAAATTTTAAAATGAGGCATTTTAATTGGCTAATCTTCATCAAGGTGCCTTTCTAATGGAATAATACTGTCATATTAAGTGATCACATAGTTTTGTCCTGCAGCAGAGTCAAGCTTGCTTCTATTGCTTTCCTGTAAACAAGGGACCTGGGGAAAGAGCATTCCCCAGTATGTGGTGTGTTGGCCTTCTAGGGGAATACTACAGTTGAAATCATTCTATAATATGATATAGGAAATCAGCTCTCAAACTTTAGTCTGCATTAGAATGACCTGAAGGGCTTTTTTAATAAACAGATTTCTGGGCCTTGCTCCCAGAATTTCTGATTCAATATGTCTGGGATAGATCCAAAATGTGCTTCTTTAAAAAGCTGCCAGATAATTTTCATGGTCCTATTGGAGTCCCACACTCTTGAGAACCAGTGATATAGTGCAATGAGAACACACTTACAAGCTAGAAGCATGTCTCAGCTTTGTGTCTCTCAAAGTAACAGTAGTCCTTGAAACTAAGGGTGATTTAGTCAATTTAGTTGAACTTTTTCAGTCAATTAATCTCCAAATTTTTTTTTTTTTTTAAACATGAAATTCCTATGGCATGTCTGATTTCTGAGTTACATTCAGAAACTGAAACTTATGTTTTAGAATTAATCGATGGCTGGGCCCTTTCTTTTTCTTTTTTTTTCTGAGACGGAGTCTCGCTCTGTCACCCAGGCTGGAGTGCAGTGGCTGGATCTCAGCTCACTCCAAGCTCCACCTCCCGGGTTCACGCCATTCTCCTGCCTCAGCCTCCCGAGTAGCTGGGACTACAGGCACTAATTTTTTGTATTTTTTAGTAGAGACGGGGTTTCACCGTGTTAGCCAGGATGGTCTCGATCTCCTGACCTCGTGATCCGCCCGCCTCGGCCTCCCTGGGCCCTTTCTTTCTCCACAATTCTTTCCAACTCATAACTCTATTGCAACATTTTCCTTTTGATTTTCTAATAGATATCAGAAATCTATTCTCAGGGACTTCACGTTTTAGCTCTGACATATGAAAAGTTTGGAAGTTAATACTCCCATTCTTACAAGAAGAGTTGGACATTCTAGAAAACAATTGCTTTTCTTTGACACATCAGAGGTTTGAAATCACAGGGCAAACAACTACACCAAAATCTAGAGAGAGGTGAATCCACAGTCATAATCAGGTTCCTACCTGAAGCAGAAGCTGCTGGAGCCATAACTAATAGGAACATTTAAATTGCGATTTTGACAAATTGCTGTAAGCTATGTGGACTAGCAGGAGAATGAGAAACTCCTGGAGCTGCACCATATGGTGGAACCAATTTTTTTTGTGAGCTTTACCATCAAGAAAATATCAACAGGTGTCCTGTAAACATCATTGGGTTTGAAAGGAGAAGGAAAGGGGCATAGAACATAAGGAATATTTGAAATATTAATGAAAAAGAACTTTATAAATTAATTATAGACAACAAACTACACTTCAGGAAGCTCAGAAAAAATATGCAGGATAAATTTAAAAACCAAACCAAAATAGGCATATAGTATTCAAACTATAGAAAAGCAAATAACAAAGAGAAAATTGTATAAAGCTGAGAGAGGGGTTTCGCACAGAAGAAACAAGATAAAAGTTACAGTGTATTTCTTATCAGAAATCATACACACAAGAAAATGAAGTGAAATATTTCATGTTGAAAGAAAAAAAGCCAACAATCTAGAATTCAATATCCAGTAATATTATTCTTTAAAAGTACAGAAGAAATAGACATCTGAGACAAAGATGGAGGAAATTTATTGCCAGCAGAACTGCCATGTTAGAAATGCTAAAACAAGTTTTTCATGTATGAAAACAAATCTAAAGTAAGAAATATATCTATCTAAAGAAGAAAAAGCATTGTGGAAAGAATAAATGAAGATGAAATAATTTTTCTTATAGTCAAATGATTTAAAAGATATTTGTTTAGACCAATAATAGTAATAATGTATTATATAATTATATAACAGGAATTACATAACAGGAATATAAATAATAGTATCATAAAGAATGGGAGAAATGAATTGAGAATATATTGTTATAAATTTTATCCACTGCAGATAAAATGGCATAGGATTATTTGAATATGGATTAAGATTAATTTAAAAACGCATTGTAAACTCTAAACAACCAAAAAAGGTTCCTAAAAAATAGACTAATTGATAAGACAGGAAACAAAATGAAATCATATAAAATGTTCAACTATACCAGAGAAGCATAAAAGGAAGAGAAGAAAAGAACAGATGCCAGGAATAGAAAACAGTTATTAAAACAAACATGATAAATATCAATGTAATTATACCATAGTAACATTAACTATATCTCTAAATGTATCAATTGAAATCAGATTTTCAGAGTGGATAAAATACAAACGCAATTATGTACTGTCTTCAATAAACCCTCCTTAATATAAAATCTCAGAGATGTTAAAAGCTGAAAGTTTTTAACATATAAAAATACGCTAAAATTCAAAAGAAAGTTCCAATGGCAGTGTTAATTTCTGACAAAGACAACTTTAGAACATGAAAGATTATGAGAAAAGAAGAAGAATATTATGTACAATAAAGAGGTCAAAGTTTCCCAAAATATATAACCCCTGCCACACATACACACGGCTCTAACCAAAATTACTAAGCTATAGGTAACTTAAACAAAATTTTTAACCAATTTAATCTAAACAGCTTTTATAGTACTCTCTATCCTATGGTGGCAGAATACACATTCTTCTGAAGCTCACACGAGACATTCACTAAAATAAACCTCATTTAATCCATAAAGCATGCCATAATATATTTAAAAGAATACAAAACATACAGTATGTTCTCAAACCAAAATGGAATTACATTGGAAGCTAATATATTAAGACAGGTGGAAAAAATATATATTAGAATATTAAACAACACACTGCTAAATAACCTAGAGATCAAAGAGAAAGTCTCAAGAAGAATTTTTAAAATATTTTGAATTTGATGAAAATAAAAGTAAAACTTATCCACGTTTGTAAGAACAAAAGCAATGCTGGGATGAAAATCTATATTGTTAATTTCATCTATTAGAAAATATCTAAAGTTGATTATCTAAAGCTTCCACCTTAGGGAACTAGATAAAGAAAATAAAATTAAACAAACAAAAAAAAAAACACGTGAAATAATAAAAATTAGAGCAGAAATAAATAAAATAGATTATCAGCAAAATAAGAAAGAAAAATAAAACAAAAACTTATTCTTTGAGAAATTCAATAAAACTGATAAACATTTATCCCAGGCTAACAGAAAAAAAAGGCAGACATAACTAAAGAAAGAAATGAAAAGGGGTTATCATGTGGATTCTTCAAACATTAAAAACGTTATAAAAATAGAAGACTAACAACTCTATGCCAAGACATTTGATAATATTTTGTTATTAAGGAATAAACAAATTATTGGAAATACCTAAACTGTCAAAATACACTCAAGGAAACAGATAATAGTCACATCCCTATTAAAATGTATTTAATTATTAATTATCAAAAAAGAGATCAAAGGGCTCAGATGGTTTCACAGATGAATTTTACCAAATTTTAAAAAGAAATAGTGACAATTCTCTACAATTACCTTCCAGACAATAGAAGCAGAGAAAATGATTTTTAACATAATCTTATGATTCTGTCATTACCCTTATAACAAAAACAGATAAAGACCTTACCAGGACTGAATATCAAACACAAATATTTCTGATGAATACAGACACAAATTCCCTCAACAAAATATTAGCAATCAAATCCAACAATGTATATGTTATTTATACAAGACCATGATGTGGAATTTATTCTGACTATGCAAAAGACATACAATTGACGTACCCACCACATCAGGAGAGGGAGATTTTAATACTGAAGTCAATTGAACAACCTGCTTTGTAGATACCAGTTTTCCCTGTCATTGCCCAATGGGACTATAAACAAAGTGGCCATGTTGGCAGGGACTGACATTATTTATGGGCTTAAGTAACATAGACACTCACCAAGGCTGACCTGGCTACAACAATGGCAGTCCACAATCATTCAGCAGTAGTGACCAATCCTGGGCCCCAATATTGCACCTTCCCCCAGGGTCATCACCTAGCTATCTGGCAGCAGATAGCCATCCTTCCATCTACTATGGAATGAGCAGCATTTTGTGTCTGGACGGAGGGAGGGAGGGAACAAAAAGAACAAAGGGACTAAAATGGCACATTTCCGGGTTCTTCATTGTTAACTTTCCCGTGCCCGGGAAAGACATGGGTCGACTGTGCAGGCGCAACCCGACCTCCAACAGAGAAAAACCAGAACCCACCTAGCCGCGCCTACCGCCCCGCCCCCGACCCACCTATGTCCTGCCCACTGCCTTCCCACTCCCGGGCCCAGGACATAAAAGCCGCTCCCAGCGGGCACGCAGTGTGAACTTCCTTGGCCCCTGCTCGTGTGCGGACCTAGGAACCTAGCCCGAGAATGCCGGAGCAACTTTGTTGGCCTCCACCGCCGGAGACTGGTGAACCTCGCCCCTCCTTCACATTGGCTTATAAATAAAGTTTTCTTTTACTTTTCCTACTTGCCTATTCTCTGGCATTTACTCTGGTGGTCATCTGGAGCAAATCAGTTGGTGCTGAAACCCGGGAGGAGACCCCTTCTCAGGGCCCCCCAAGGTCCGAGGAGCCTCCTCCTTCCACGCCCCAGATGGACCAGGACCTGGACATCGCTTTCCCCACCTCCAAGTCTCCTAGGGGTGAGTATCTTTTGCCTCCCTCTCATATTCCTTGGCCAGAAGTCCTGCGCAGGTCCAAGGCTTTTTTTTTTCTGGTCATCAGGTGATCCAGGGAAGTTCCCAAAGGCAGAGACGTCTGCCCAAAGGAACTCCATTCTGTTCCATGGGAGACCCATCCAGGACGGAGACGTCCACCTGGCCGTAATCTCCATTCCGGCTCCAGGAGCCTCTCACCGGTCTCTAGTGGCTCCAAAGGACGCTTTGTAGCCAGGTAGAGTTCGGTTTCCATTTCTGCCTATAGGTGAGAGGAAGGCAATGGGAAACACCCAGTCCAAAATACCTAGAGACTCCCCTTTAGGGTGTCTTCTAAAAAATCTCAAAACTTTGCAATTAGAACAAGATCTCAGATGAAAGCAACTGGTGTTCCTCTCCACTGTGGCGTGGCCACAATATAAATTAGACAATCAGTCTCAATGACTGCCTGAGGGCACTCTAGACCATAACATTTTAACTGACCTCAGTAGTTTCTGCCAACGCTTAGGCAAGTCGTCTGAAATTAATTATATACAAGGATTTTGGGCCTTGCGTTCTCGTCCAGACCTGTATAGCCGGTGTTCCTTGGCTCAAGTCATGTTGGCTAAGGACGCAGGCCTAACAAAGTCTGAAAAAGAGGAGTCATCTTTCCTGTCTGAGTTGCCCGAAGACCTTACTTTCCCTCTCTCCCTTCCACTGCCACCGTATACTCCACCTCCCCTTCCTGCTTCGGCCCCACCTCCTCTTTTGGCTCCACCTCCCACTCCTGCTCTGGCGTTGTTCCACCTCCCTCCTCAGCCCCTCCCACCATTGTTGAGGCTACACTTCCCTCCCACCCCTCGGCACTTCCGCCTGGTCATCTTAGTTCACCTATCTCTGCCCATACTCACTCTAAAGATTGCCTAAATGCCTCTGCTCCTACTCCCACCCTATCCAAACCCCCTGCGGTCTTGGCACCCTTGTGTGAGGTGGCCGGAGCAGAGGGCGTAGTTAGAGTTCATGTTTCCTTCTCACTAGCAGATTTTTCAAAGATTGAAAAACGCTTAGGAGATTTTTCTGCCAACTCTACAATTTACACCAAAGAGTTTAGATACCTTTGCCAGGCCTACGATTTAACCTGGCATGATCTCCAGGTTATTCTTACCTCTACTCTAAACCCTGAGGAGCAAGAGGGCATCCTAGTGGCCGCCAGGCAGCATGCAAACCAATTACACTTAACAGACCCTGCTTTCCCACTAGGGGAACAAGCAGTCCCCTCTATAGACCCAGACTGGAGCTATCAAGAAGGCCAGCCAGGCCAGACAAGATATGATGACTCAATGTCTTCTGGCTGGTATGCAGGCGGCCTCAAATAAGGTAGTAAATTTTAATAAACTAAAAGAAATTATTCAAGGTCCAGATGAGAATCTGGCCACATTTTTAAACAGGCTAACTGAGGCTTTAATTCAATACACTCGGTTAAACTCAGCTTCCCCAGTCAGGGCCATATTCTAGCATCATATTTTATTTCACAATTGGCCTCAGATATTTGGAAAAAACTCCAAAAGGCAGAGGATGGACCTCAAACTCCTATTCAAGACCTAGTCAAGTCGGCCCTCAAGGTCTATAATTCAAGGGAGGAAACGGCTGAGGCCCAACGACAAGCCCACCTAAAGCAGAAGGTACAGCTCTAGACTCAAGCCTTAGTTGCTGCTTTGCAGCCTAGCCGTAACCCAAAACCAGAGAGCAAAACCCCCAGAGGCTCAAAGACAATAAAAGGGGCTTGCTATAAATGTGGTGACCCAGGGCATTGGGCTGATAGATGTCCCCAGAGTCCCCAAACGTCTGAGCCAATGCGGCTGTGCTATAAGTGTGGAGTAGCTGGACACTGGGCTAAAAAGTGCCCTAACCCTCGTCTGCCAACAACTCCTTGTCCAGCGTGCCATGAAGAAGGGCACTGGAAGTCTGACTGCCCCACCCTGAAAACGGGCTGTCTTCCTTCCCCTAGTCATCGGAGTCTCCCTGGCCTCCTCCTTAGTGGCATCAGGGCTTGGAACTGGGGCACTTGCCCACTCGGTACAGTCTACCCAATCTCTAGCAGCTCAAATCCGAGAGACCATAGAGGCTTCAGCTGAAAGCCTGGCCGCTCTGCAGCGTCAAATTACCTCAGTGGCCCAGGTAGCAGCACAAAATAGGTGAGCATTAGATTTACTTACTACCGAAAAAGGAAGAACATATCTCTTCTTAGGAGAAGAATGCTGCTATTACGTAAACGAGTCAGGCCTAGTAGACACTAACATCCAAACCCTAAACAGGATTAAAGCAGAATTGAAAACCTACAGTACCCCCTTCACCCCTGGACCACTGGTATGGCTGCTGCCCGTAATACAGCAGATGCTCCCATTCCTAATTCCTGTACTAATCCTCTGTCTTGTCTTATGTTTTGCTCCTGTTTCAATCAAATTTTTCTGAGCCAAAGTTTAAGAGATCACCTGTGTCGCCTTCAACCAGATGCTCCTACATCCCTATGTCCAGGTGCCAACCATAGACCCTCATAACAACGCCCCCTAACAGCAGGAAGCACCTAGACAGACAACGACGCCCCTTATCATTATAATCAATAAAAGGTTGGACTGTCTGGACGGAGGGAGGGAGGGAACAAAAAGAACAAAGGGACTAAAATGGCGCATTTCTGGGTTCTTCATTGTTAACTTTCCCGTGCCTGGGAAAGACACGGGTCGACTGCGCAGGTGCAACCCGACCTCCGACAGAGAAAAAGCAAACCCACCTAGCCATGCCTACCACCCCGACCCCGACCTGCCTATGTCCTGCCCACTGTCCTCCCACTCCTGGGCCCAGGACATAAAAGCCGCTCCCGGCGGGCACGCGGTGCAAACTTCCTTGGCCCCTGCTCGTGTGCAGACCTAGGAACCTTGCCCGAGAACCCCAGAGCGACTTCGTCGGCCTCCACTGCCGGAGACCGGTGAACCTCACCCCTCCTTCACATTGGCTTGTAAATAAAGTTTTCTTTTACTTTGCCTACTTGCCTATTCTCTGGCATTTACTCTGGAGGTCGTCTGGAGCAAATCATTTTGTCCATACTGAAGCAGACACTTTATGTACAGATTTGCCTTTCCTGTATGTAATGCTCTTGCCACAACTATTACCCATGATTTTACAAAAATACCATATCCACCATCATGGATATTCCACACAGCATTGTTTCTGACCAAAATGTTCACTTCACAATCAAAAATGTTTAAAGATAGGTCCGTCTTGAAGAAATTTTATTGTCTTCCCACTTTCCCTGCCTTCCTGAAGCAATTTGCTTGACAGAAAAGTAAAACAGCCTATAAAGTCACAGTTACAGAATCAGATAGCTTTCAATACCTTGTAGGTCACCGTTCCTGTTTTGGTTTAATGCCTTCAAAGGTTTTTTTTTTTTTAATACACGATGAAGGCCAATCTTCTTACTGTGTCTGGAATTGGTGGGTTCTTGGTCTCACTTACTTCCAGAATGAAACCATGAACCCTCGCGGTAAGTGTTACAGTTCTTACAGCGTTTGTTCCATCTGAAGTTCTGACGTGTTTGGAGTTTCTTCCTTCTGGTGGGTTCGTGGTTTCGCTGGCTTCAGGAGTGAAGCCGCAGACCTTCACGATGAATGTTACAGCTCTTAAGGTGGCACACAGGAGTTGTTCACTTCTCCCAGTGGGTTCGGGATCTCACTGGTCTCAGGAGTGAAGCTAGGCACCCTCGAAGTGACTGCTACAGCTCATAAAGGCAGTGCGCACCCAGTGAGCAACAGCAAGATATATTGCAAAGAGCAAACAGAACTAAACTCCCACTGTATGGAAAGGCACCACATTAAGTTGCCACTACCGGACTGGTGGTGGGGGGGGGCAGCCTGCTTTTATTCCCTTATCTGACCCCACCCACATCCTGCTGATTGGTCCAATTTACAGAGAGCCAATTGGTCTATTTTACAGAGCACTGATTGGTCCATTTTGACAGAGTGCTGATTGGTGCGTTTACAAACCCTGAGCTAGACTCAGAGTGCTGATTGGTGCTTTTACAATCCTTTAGCTGGACATAGAGTGCTAGACAGAAAAGTTCTCCAAGTCCCCACTAGGTTAGCTAGATACAGAGTACTAATTGGTGTATTTACAAACCTTGAGCTACACACAGGGTGCTGATTGGTGTATTCACAATCCGTCAGCTAGACATAAAGGTTCTCCCAGTCTCCACTAGACCCAGGAACCCAGCTGGCTTCACCTAGTAGATCAGGCAGGAGGGTCCCAAGGGGAGCTGACCTCCAGTCCCACGCAGTGCGCCCGCACTCCTCAGCCTTTGGGTGGTAGATGGGATCAGGTGCCGCAGGCCAGGCGCTGATCATAAAGACTCCGCAGCCTCATAGTAAAACCTCCGCCTTGCAGGAGCCCTCGGAGGGGAAGCAGGTGAGGCTGAGCATGGTGGGCTGCAGGTCCTGGGCTGTGCTCCTAGTGGAGGCAGCTGAAGCCTGGCGAGAATTCCAGCACAGCGCTGACGAATCTGGCACTGCTGGGGGACCCAGCACACCCTCTGCAGCTGCTGGCCTGCGTGTAAAGCCTCTCACTGCCCTGGGCGGGGTGGCCGCTCCAGGTGCGGACCCGCCAAGCCCACGCCAAGCCAGAACTAGCGCTGGCCCGCGAGCGCACGCAGCAGCCCATTCCCGCCAGCACCTCTGCCTTCACACCTACCGGCAAGCAGAGGGAGCTTGCTCCGTCCTCTGCCAGCTCAGAGAGGGTCTCCCACAGTTCAGCGGTGGGCTGAAGGGCTCCTCAAGCGCAGCCAGAGTGGGCACTGAGGCCGAGGAGGCTCCGAGAGCAACGGCTGTTAGCAAGTTGTCACCTCTCATTACCAGGTATCAAGGAAAATCTTGCCCCTTTTTCTTTTAATGTTTACTATATATATGCCTGTCTAACACCATAAACTCTAAACAATTCCGTTAGTGAATAAGTTTAAATATATTAAAACTATTTTCAGAAGTGTTTTCTTTGAGAAACGGCAAGGTTTTGTTACATAAAATCATGAATTTTACATGAAAATGTTTTAAATACTACAATTGTGACTGGAGGCAGATTTCCAATGGGCTATTTTCCTGAGAGAAATGTGACAAGATATTTTTTAATGCTGAATTATTACTGAAAGAAATCTGTAATGGAAGAACTTAGATGAAAATGTCAATCTTATTCCTGAGGATAGGTCAAAATATTGTGGTGGCCTCTATTGAGAAGACTTGAAGAAGGAATTACAATGATTATTTCAGGGCAACCAAGACTGTTATTGTTACCAGTTATTCAATAGCTCGTATACTGGCTCTTTTTTGTTACTTTTTTTTTTCCCCCGCTACAAGAAAGAAGCACTTTCGGGAAATAACCAAAAATAGCAGAGGAAGACAACTTTGTTACTGTTCTCTTCCCACAAGCCAGAAATGCAGTCAATGGCATTTTAGTTTTGTGTGCCTTTTGTGGTATTTTGGGACATATTTAAACTTCGTTAAATGCAGGCATTATAAAAATTAAAAGGAAGATTATTAATACATGGGGTTTTGCTATTAGTGTTAATAGCTGAATGGGGACAGAGATTATGAAGTATTTTCTTACCATTATCAGCACTTGGAATCAATAGTTGGAAGGCCAGGATAAAATTTTCTTTAATTCAGTGGAGTGGTGGTCACGGAAAACCCCAATATCTTGGTCGTTTTTCTACTAACTGACATATTGGCAATGTGTAGGATAGTCTCCAGCCTTAATTTCTCTCTTAAAATTCATCAGCAATTAGCATCTTCATGATAGGTGGGGACTTACTGTCTCCTTTTCCCCAACGTATGCCATATCTCACCTTGGCCTACTCTTAGTGGTAAGCAACATGCTTCAAATTCTTCTCCTGCAAGGAAGATTTGATTGCAAGAAGAATTGCTGATTGCAGACTGCCCTTGTCATGGCCAGGTCAGCCTTGGTGAGCGTCTACGTTGCTAAGCCCATAAATAATGTCAATCCCTGCCAGCATGACAGGCAAAACTGGTATCTACTGAGCAGGTTGTCTTTAAAGCACAAGAGTGGAGAAGGAGTATAGATCTTGTGGGTCACAGATTCTTGAATTCATATTCCAGTTTGTAAATTTATTGAGCTATGAACTAATTAATTTATTTCAGTATTCAAAAAAAGATTGTCAAATGTCAACTGGTATAATTAACCACTAATTGATGTTCTGTTAACCATGCTTCTCTGTAAAGTGGTTAAAAACTTTCTTTTAATGAGTAAAATAGTTGAGGAAATTTAAACAATTAGAAGAATGAAGTGGTTTGGTAAAAATCATACAATAGGCCCAAAGAATTAGCAGAATGAAGTAGTTTGGTAAAAATCATACGATAGGCCAGGAGTGATAGCTCATGCCTGTAATCCCAGGACTTTGGGAGACTGAGGTGAGTGAATCATGAGGTGATGAGATTGAGACCATCCTGGCTAACATGGTGAAACCCTGTCTCTACTGAAAATACAAAAAATTAGCCAGGCACAGTGGCACATGTCTGTAGTCCCAGCTACTCAGGAGGCTGAGTCAGTTCGCTTGAACCCAGGAGGAGGATGTTGCAGTTGGTCGAAATCGCACCACTGCACTCCAGCCTGGGTGACAGAGCAAGACTCTGTCTCAAAAAAAGTACAAAAAAATAGAAAAAATAATCGTATAATAATAGATCTAAGATCTGCTCTTTCTTTTTATTGATGCATAATAAGTGTACATATTTTGGGGGTACATGTGATTTTTTATACATTTATATAATGTGTAATAGTAAAATCAGGGTAATTGGCATATCCATCACTTCAAAAGTTTATTATTTCTTAAACTGGTGACATTTAAATTATCCTCTACCACCTATTTTAGAATATACAGTAAATTACTGTAAAATATAGTCACTCTACTGATGATCGAAAAGTAGATCTTATTTCTGTTTCTTTAACTGTATTTCTGTACTCGTTAACCAGACTCTCTTTGTTATCCCCTTCCTGCTACCCTCCCTGATCACTGGTTATCACCTGTCTAGTCCCTACCTTCATGAGATCAGCTTTCTTAGCTCACACATGAGTAAAAACTGCAAAATTTACTTTCTATGGTTGGCTTATTTCATTTAACATAATGACTTTCGAGTTCTATACATATTGCTGAAAGTGACAAAACTTTACTCTTTTATATGGCTCAATAATATTCCATTGTGTATATACACCACACTATCTTCATGGACATTATCTATATTTGTATACAATAAATTACGTATTATTTATACATTGATGAGTACTTAGACTGATTCCACATCCTGGCTGTTGTGAACAGTGCTACAATAAACATGGGACAGCAAATATTTCTTGTATATTGACTTTACTACTTTTCAATATATGCCAAGTAGTGAGACTGTTGAATCATATGGCAGTTCTATTTTTAGTTTATAAAGGAATCCCCACACTCTTTTTCCTGGAGACTTAACTAATTTACATTTCCATCAGCTGAGTATGAGGAATCGTCTTTATTCGTATCTTCACCAGCATTTGTTATTTTTTTCTGTTTGATAAAAGCACGTTTAACTGGGGTGAGATAATACCCCACTGTGGTTTTGATTTTCATTTCCTTGATGATTAGTGGTGATGAACATTTTTAAAATATGTACTTATTGGTTATTTTATGTCTTTAAAAAATTTGTATTCCTGTTGTTTGTTTATATTATCATTAACTTAAGTTCCCTTTGTATTCTTGTTATTAATCTCTTGTCAAATAAATGGCTTGCAAGCATTTTTCCCATTCTGTGGGTTTTCTCTTTGCTTTTTTTTCTTGTTTCCTTTGGTATGCTGAAGCTTTTTAGCTTGACATAATCTCATTTATTTATTTTTGCCTTTGTTGTCTGTGCTTTTCAGGTCTGTCTTAAAAAACTCTGCCCAGACTAGTATCCTGGAGTATTTCCTCAAGGTTTTCTTCTAGTAGTTACAAAGTTTCAGGCCTTATATGAATCTTTAATCTATTTTGATTTGATTTTTGTATATGGTGAAAAGTGGGGGTCTAGTTCTCTGCTTCTGCACATGAATACCCACTTTTCTCAGCACCATTTATTGAAGAGACTGTCCTTTCCATGAATGTATGTCCTTGATGTCTTTGTTGAAAATCAGTTGGCTGAAAATGCATGTATTTACTTTTGGTTTCCTTATTCTGTCTCAGTTGTCTATTTGCCTGTTTTTATTACTATAGCTTTGTAGCATATTTTAAAGTCAGGTAGTATGATGCCTCCAGCTTTGTTCTTTTTGCTCAGGATTGGTTTGGCTCTTCAGGGGTTTATATAGATCCATATAATTTTTAGAATAGTTTTTATCTATTTCTGAGAAGACTATCATTGTTATTTCGGTAAGGATTGCATTGGTTCTGTAGATCACTTTGGGTAATATTGACACTTTAACAACATTAATTCTTTCAACTCATTAGCATGAAATATCTTTCCATTTTTGTGTGTCTTCTTCAGTTTCTTTCATCAGAGTATTATAGTTTTTCTTGCAAAGAGCATTCACTACTTTGGTTAAATGCATTCCTAGATATTTTACATTTTTTGTAGCTATTCTAAGTGTAATTGTTTTATTGATTTATGTTTTATGTTGTTCACTGATTGCAAATATAAATGCTACTGATTTTTGTATGTTGATTTTGTATTCTGCAACCTTACTGAATTTGTTTATCAGTTCTAATGTGGTTGTTTTGATGAAATCGTTAGGGTTTTCTAAATATATGATTATATCACCTGCAAACAAAAATAATTTTTCTTTCTCAATTGGTTGCCCTTTACTTCCTTCTTTTGTCTGTTTGCTGTGTCAAAGAATTCCAGTTTATGTTGAAAAAAAGCAATGAAAGTGGACATCCTATTTTGTGCCAGGCTTTTGAAGAAAATATTCCAATATATTGGAATATATTGGAATATAATTCAGTATAATGTTAGCTGTGGGTTTGTTCTATTATCCTTTACGGTTTTAAATTATGTTGTTCCTTCCATACCTAGCTGCTTGAGAGCATCTTCACTATAAAAGGATATTAAATTTTATGAAATGCCTTTTCGGCATCTATTGAAATGATCATATTGTTTTTGTTCTTGGTTCTGTTAATGTGATGCATTACTCTTAGTGATTTGCACATGTTGAAGCATCCTTGTGCCCCTAGGATAAATCCCACTTGATCATGGTGGACAATCTGTTCAATATGTTGTTGAATTCAGTTTGTTCATGTTTGGTTAAAGATTTTGCATCTATCTTCATCAATATTACTGGTCTACAGTTTTCTTTTTGTGTTGTATTTTTGTCTGGTTGTGGTATCAGAGTATTTCTTTCTTCATAGAATGAGTTTAATAGTCTTATCTCCTCTTTTAGTTTTTGGAAAAGTTTGAGAAGAATTAGTATTAGTTATTCAAAAACTGTTTGGTATAGTTAAGCAGTGAAGCCATCAGCTCCTGGGAATCTCTTTGATTAGAGATATTTTATTATGGCTTTGATCCTGTTACTCGTTATTAATTTACTGGGGTTTTCTACTCCCTCAAGACTCAATCTTGATGAGTTGTATGCGTCCAGATATTTATCCATTTCTCCTAGGTTTTCCATTTCTTTGGCATCAGATTGCTCATAGCCAATTTTGTTTTTCATTTCATAAAATTGACATTTTATTTTATTTTTATACAGTTCTTAGTCTCAATTTTATTTTGGTTCTGATTATTATTTCTTTCATTATACCAAATTTTGGTTGGATTTTTCTTGCTTATCTATTTCCTTGAGGTGAATTTATTAGTTTATTAATTTGAAGTATCTGCCTTATTTTATTATGGGCATTTGTTGGAACTACTCTGTTGGAACTATTTTTGCTGTATCCCACAGAGTTAGACATAATGTATTTCTGTGTTCATTTGTTTCTATAACAAGTTTTCTTCTTGATTTCTTCATTGACTCATTGATTGTTCAGGGGCATGTTGTTTAATTTCTATGTGTTTGTATAGTTTCCAAGGTTCCTCTTTCTATTAATTTCTAGTTTTGTTCCATTGTAATCAGGATAGAGATGTGATATAATTTCACTCTTGAATTTGTTGAGACTTGTGTTTTTTTGCCTGGAATATGGTCTGTTCTGAAGAATGTTCCATGTGTTAATGAGAAAAATCTGTATCCTGTGGCAGTTGGGTGAAATGTTCTCTAAATATCAGTTAGGCTGATTTTGTCTAGTATGTAGTTTAACTCTGATGTTTCTTTGTTGATTTTTTTGTCAGGATGATCTGTTTATTACTGTGAATGGAGTGTTGAAATCACCTCCCATTATTGGGTTATAGTCTATCTCTCCCTTTTAATATATTACTGTTTTATAAACTATGGTAGGCCTATGTTAAGTGGATAGATATTTGTAATTATGATGTCCTACTGCTGAATTAATCTCTTTATCATTGTATCATGTCATTCCTTGTCGCCTTTTACAGTATTTTACCTTCCTATTTTATCTGATATAAGTATAGCTGTTCCTGCAGTATTTGGTGATTCTATTTGCATGGAATATCCTTCTCCCCCATTTCATTTTTAGTCTATGTGTATCTTCATTGTTTAAGTAGGTTTCTTATAGGCAGCATATAGTTGGATCTTTCTTTCTTTAACCATTCAGTGACCCTATCCTTTTAATTGAAGAATTTAGTCCATTATATTCAATATAATTTTTGGTAGGTAAGGACTTACTATCGCCATGTTGCTACTTGTTTTCTGGCTGTTTTGTAACTCGTCTTTTTTCATTTCTTTTTCTTTTTTTTCTTCCCCTTCTTTTTCTTATTGTCTTCCTTTGTGCTTAAGGGTTTTCCTTTGTAGTTTGTTTTAATTTATTGCTTTTCATTTCTAGTGTATTTACTGTAGTCTTTTGCTTTGTGGTTACTGTAAGGCTTACAACAAAACATCTTTTAGTTTTAAAAAATTGCTTTAAGCAGATGAGAACTTATCTTTGCTCCAAAGAAAAAAATAGAAAGAAACTCTACACTTTAACTACCCCCCTCCATTTTGACATTTTTTTCCCCTCAATTTACATATTTTATGTTGCTTATCTCTTAATGGGTTGCTGTAGCTGTTACTATTTTCTGATAGATTTGACTTTTAGTCTTCATACTAGAATTGCAAGTGGATTGCATGCCACAAGTATTGTGTTCAAGTGTCCTGACTTTTTCTGTGTACTTACTCTTATCAGTAAGTTTTATACCTTCAAATGTTTTCTTTCTGCATATTAGTGGTATTTATTTTTCATATTGAACAGTTTCCTTTAGCATTTCTTATAAGGTGGATTGGTGATGATGTATCCCCTCAGCTTTGTTTATCTAAGAAATATTTTATTGTTTCTTCGTGGTTGAAATCATAGCTTTACAGGGTACAAAATTTGGGGTTGTCAGTTGTTTCCTTTCAGCAATTGAAATATGCCTTCCCTCTCTCTGCTGGCCTGTATAATTTGAGAAGCCTGTTGCCAGATAAATTGGGGCTTCTTCATAGGTTTTTAACTCCTTTTCTTTTGCTACCTTTAGGATCTTCTTTTTGTTGTTAACCTTTGAGATTGATTACTTGCCTTACTTGCCTTGGGATTGTTTTATTTTAATCTGTTTGGTGCTCTCTTTCTTGTACTTGGACTTTTATGTATTTCACATATTTTGTAAAGTTTTCTATAATTATTTCTCTGAATAAGATTTCTACCCCTTGCTCTTGCTCAACTCCCTTTTGAACACCAATAATTCTTTTTTAACTTTTTTAAAAAATGTTATTGTAAATTCCAGGACACATGTGCAGAACATGCAGGTTTGTTACATAGGTATATATCTGTCATGGTGGTTTGCTGCACTTATTGACCTGTCGTTTATGTTCCCTCTCCTTGTCCCCTACCACAGAACAGGCACCCGTGTGTGTTGTTCCTCTCTCTGTGTCCATGTGTTCTCATTGTTCAACTCCCAATTATGAGTGAGAACATGCGGGAACACCAATAATTCTTGTATTTACTCTCTTGAGGGCATTCTTTATTCTTTTTAATCCTTTTTTTTTTTAATTTTTCTTCTCATGATGTGTTTTTCAATAGTTTGTCTTTAAGCTCACTGATTCTTCCCTCTGCTTGATCTGTTTTGGTGTTCAGATCTTCATAAACTTAAGAGCAGCAAATATATTTTTGTTTCCAAGATTTGTGTTTGATTTTTAAATTCAATCTCTTTATTAAATTTTTCTAACAGTGTTTTGAGTTGGTTTGCTGTGTTATTTTGGAGTTCACTGGGTTTCTTTAAAATTACTATTTTGATTTTCTTATCAGAAAACTCACCTTTCATCATTTCCTTAGACTTGGTCACTGGCTCATAACTTTGTCTATTTGGGGAAATTATGGTCTCTGTTTGCTGTTGTTTCTTCTGAATGTACATCTGTGTCTTTGCATTGAAGATTTGTTATTTCTTCCAGTCTTCTCTGTCTTGCTTGTTTTGGCTTTAGTTGGATATATTTCCTTAAAGATTTCTCTGCAAGGTATCTGTTGAGTATCTTTTTCGCAAAGTCACTTCCTCTTTTCTGCACTAGATGTGCTTAAACGTAGGTTTGCCTCGTCACTAGCAAACTTCAGAATGTTGCTTGTCCCAGATAGAGAGGAAGATCCCAAGGGGATATTCCAGCAGTCTGGGAAGAATGGCTAGGCATTTGTGCAGAGGGGGGACCCTTGGGAGATGCCTCCTGCCATATGGTGTTGCTGAACAGCTACCCTGATTTCATGTCTCTTTTGGTTGAGACACACAGAAGGGAGTTCTCTGTTGTGCTGTAATGCTAGTCCCTCCTGTGATGCTAGTCCCTCCTACTTGCTTCCTTGTTTTCAGCTGTCCCGTGGAATTTTTCTGTCTTCAGGCACTTTCAGTGCTTCACATGAGTTGAAGTAGGGAAAAGTCTCCTGCCAGGGAGACCAAGCTGATGGGGAAGCTGGTTATACACCTCAATCTCACTTTTTCCAGTGTTACAACAATTAGTTGGAAATTTTCCTCCTTCCTGGTTCCTTATAGACTGGTGGAAGGGCATTGTGGATATAAAAGTTCATTTATTTTCCCATTCACATGAAGTCTTCACACTCCTCTGTGGCCCCAGGAACTGTCTCATTATCATATTTTTTTTCTGGACTATTGCTGATGATAAGTTTGGTGCTGTATATTGTTTTTGGTTTTCTGTGGGAGAGAATAAACAGCTTGCACTACTCCAACATTTGGTCAATATCTATTCTTTCTAATTGTACTCTCTCTCTCTCTCTCCCTCTCTCTCATTCTCTCTCTTTCATTAACATGTAATTCACATGTCATACAACTTGTTTGTGACTGTTGATTCACTAATTAGGAATATGTTTTTCTTTAATTTTTACATATGTGTGATTTTTTTGATTTTCTTATATTGATTTCTAATTTCATTCTATTACAGTCAGATAACATATTTTGCATGATTTAGTCTTTTAAAATTCATTCAAGGGTGTTTTGTGCCCTAGTATGTGCTATAGCCTGGATAATGTTTACTATTCTATGTGCACTTGAAAAGAATGTGCATCTTGCTATTAGGTTGAGTGTTTTATTGATGGTTGTTAGATCTACTAAATTTATAGTTTTGGTTGAATTACCTATTTTTTTGAACTTCTCTTTAGTTATCTATCTACTATTGAAATTATTGTTCAATTATCAATTTCTTTTATTTCTGTTTGAGTTTTCTTAATGTACATTGCAACTCTGTTTTTCATTGCACATATATGTATAATTTTTATGGCTTCCTGATTGATTGACACTTTATTATTATAAAATGTCTTTCTTTACCTGTAGTAACTATGTATGTGTGTATAATTATTTTCACCACTTAAGCTTTCTTTCCTGTTAAAGGGTCCACAGAACTTTTTATACCACTGTTCTGGAAGTTGTTTTACCTTCTATCTTGTTATAGGGCTCCATTTCTTTTATTTGCTCCATAATTTATGACTTGTGGCTATGCTCTATGCTTAAAAATTCCCCCCTACATCACCAACACTAATAAACAATTTATAGCCAGCTATATAAGAATCCCTGCAACATTACTAAATCAACAAGAAATAACACACAAAGGCAGGTACTAAACAATATAAAATGTCTCCCTAGTGAATGTACTTTATACAGTATATTTGATTCATTTTATCCTTAGGCTTTTAATGGCTTTATCATATATATTTTTTTTCATTAGCACAATCATCATGGCCTACAATAAGTTGTTCTCTATATTTTGCTTGTTATCTTCACTTTTATACCTCAAATTGTTCAGAAATATACACCAACTTAGTAAAAATCAGCCTCTTTGGTATAATATGAAGGTATCTCCTTCTTTTATATCTCTAATAGCAAAAGGGGATAAATTTCTTCTAAATTTAACAAACTGGAGAAATGTTCTGCCTGGTCCTTTTAGGGATAGATGTAATATTTGTCTTATTTTATAATTGAAGAGATTTTGTTTATGTGTTAAAGGAAACAATGTATATATATTTAGTAAACACTTAGAACAAAATTTGGTTTACTTATCTGTATTAGTCCATTTTCACACTACTGATAAAGACATACCCAAGACTGGGTAATATATAAAGAAAAAGAGATTTAATGGACTCACAGTTTCAAGTGGCTGGGGAGGCCTCACAATCAAGGCAGAAGGCGAAAGTCACATCTTACATGGCAGCAGACAAGAGAGAATGAGAGCCAAGTGAATGGCATTTCCCCTTACATAACCATCAATTCCCGTGAGACTTATTCACTATCATGAGAACAGTATGGGGGAAACTGACCCCATGATTCAAAAATCTCCCACCAGGTCCCTCCCCAACACGTAGAAATTATGGGAGCTACAATTCCAGATGAGATTTAGGTGGAGACACAGCCAAACCATATCACTACCTGAGGAAAAAAGTGAAGAAAAACTGTATGCAATGGCTACTTTTTTGGGAAAAGTGTATATTGGGCGCTTTTTGGAAACATTATTTTGATGTGAGATCAAAATTATCACTTCTTTTGTAGTTTTAAGATACATATATTTTAGAAAAAATTACATAGAACTGAAGACAGAGGTAGTACTTAAAACCATTTTGACTGTAGACCATATTTTAAGTCAGAATCTCTTGAAATTATTTCTGCAGCATACCATAAGTAATAGCATCATCAGGAATGGCTTCTAATATAGATTTTACAGAGTTAGTACTCAAAAGAAACTGAAATTCCTGTAATGTGTATCAATCTTTCTACATTTAAGAAATTAAAGGAGGTTTTATGGTAATGTTGAAAGAAATGTTTTATCTGTATGGACTAAGAGGGAGGTTAAGTCAAGCTGAATATAGTTAAGGTAATAAAATTTTGCTGTGCAGTGTATTTAAACTTGTACAACTATGGTAACTTAACAGCCATTTTAATTAAGGTTGTATCATTGCTTAGAAGACATTCATCCTTGAATAAAATATTCTAAAAATTTGCATTACCAGAATATTTCACATGAATCTTACATCAGAAATGAACCCTATAAATTATCTATTCAAATTAGAAACAACCAAATAGCTGAAAATGGTCTGTGAGGGGAAAGAAGTTTGAGTTTTCACACACAACTAACTCAGAATGCAAAATGACAGCCAATGCTACCAGGTATTTTGGAAAAAATTATACCAAAAACTCCAAATTCAGGAAGACTGGGTAATTTCATGTAATGGGTAATTTATAAAAATTTATGTACCATAAAAAAAGATTTTGAATTATTACAAAATAAGTTAAAAGAAAATGTATGTGGTTTATGTCTGTGTGTTTTCTAAGAAAAGCAAGTTAGTTGAAGGTGATGTTTAATTAAATTTAATTAAAAGCATCCAGATGGTGTACGTAAGATGTTATCTTTGCTCATCAAAAATAAGCAAACACATGCACTCACAAACACACTTTTTACCTGATTTCCATTCACTTAACACAATAGCCCAAAATGGCCACCAAATCATCTTTATAAGCTTATCAAAATAAGCAACATTTCCCCCATTTCTAATACAATAAAATTAATAAAGGAAATCTAGAGTTATCAAATAATTTTGCCTTGAACTTTGACATATACTCACATGAGGACCATTTTTCTATATACAGTAATTCCATGTTGCAATGAATATTAACAATGGCATTTTATTTTGAGGTTAATATTGATAAAGACAATACTTCAATTGTTTATACTTCGAATAATTACATTGAAAATGTGTATCCTCAAAAATGAAAGAAAATTAATTTTCCTGATAAATGTTACAAATAAACATGATTTTAGAGAATTATCAACACAGTTTACAAAGAGGAAGTTGTTATTCTTTATACCATATTAGAAACTCTTGGAGCTAAATCATGTAGAAAGCACCTTGTTTTTCTACCAAACATTTTTGTTAACATAGCTAGAGCAATACTATTGGACTATACATATTCTAGTAGTAGAGGTCAACAGTTATATTAAGAATAAAATTCTTTAGAAGGCTGGACATGAATATTTTTATGTTAAAGTTTGGACAAGTAGTTAAATAATTTTCCAGCCTTGCTTATTTTTATGATGGGTTCATATTTTTGTATAAATTTCTAGGAATGTATATATGTGTGTGTGTGTATATATATGTGTATGTGTATATACATATATATTTTTTTAAGATGGAGTCTCGCTCTGTCACCAAGGCTGGAGTGCAGTGGCATGATCTCAGCACTCTGCAACCTCTGCTTCCTGGGTTCAAGTGATTCTCCTGCCTCTGCCTCCCAAATAGCTGGGATTATAGATGTGTGCCACCATACTGGGATAATTTTTGCATTTTTAGTATAGATGGCGTTTCACCATTTTGGCCAGGCTAGTCTCAAATACATTCCTTGTTTGTTATATTACCAATGACTTAATTACAGTTATTTATTCCATTAAATTTTTGGTAAAATATTCAGACTTTATAAAAGACTGTAATCTCTGTCCACTAACTACTTGGGTAAAGTTACTAAAATTATAATCCTCAAAATTCTTAAACATAAAACAGGGATCACAAAAGTAGTCATGAGCATTAACATGTTTGCATAGATCTTAGAAGAGTATCCAGCAGATAATACAATTTCAGTGAAATCTAGTTATTCATATTATTGTGTAATACAGGGCTTGCTAAATATTAAGAATAGATATTTTAAGTTTAGTAATGATATATTGACTTATTATAATGCCTTAACTGTTTTACTTATATCATATCTACACACTTCCATGTACACCTATACTTTATATATGCATTCATTTCTTTTATTTATGTGGTGAATGTACAATATGAAAGAAAGGGTTTCAGTATAATTGAAGGCAATCAGAACTTTCTATCATAGTAATATCCAGGCTTTTGTAAGTATAGGTAACTAGAATTTAAAAGATGTTAGAAGCTGTGGTGTGTCTCTCTCTAAATTAAATGTTCAAATTTTATACCACTAATACCCAATAATACTCAGACAGTCTATAGCTCATTTCCAAGTCCAAGAGTATTTCATTTGTTGTTAGCCTTTGAATTTGAATTACTGCTCATGCCCTTCAGTTATTGAGAAAACAAAGTTAATGCTGGTCTGGACACGTGAACATGTGTGGATCTTCAGGGCCTTCATTACCTGAACAGTATAGACATACACACACACACACATACACAGTAACTGAAATGTTCATATTTTCAAAACAGAAGTTTTATTGTATTATGTATATATGTATTTTTAATGTACAAGTAACTCAGTTATTCATTTTGAAAAAAAAAAACTTAGGTCCTGTTTTTCACCCAAATTCAGCACCCACATTCATAGAATTATAAAATAAATTGTTATTGTATTACTGAAAATAGTAGAATTCATTATACATTTCTTTTTTTTCTCTATATATAACTTTTAATTTTTTTTTTATTATACTTTAAGTTCTAGGGTACATGTGCATAACGTGCAGGTTTGTTACATATGTATACTTGTGCCATGTTGGTGTGCTGCACCCATCAACTCGTCAGCACCCATCAATTCATCATTTATATTAGGTATAACTTCCCAATGCAATCCCTCCCCCCTCCCCTCCTCCCCATGATAAGCCCCAGTGTGTGATGTTCCCCTTCCCGAGTCCAAGTGATCTCATTGTTCAGTTCCCACCTATGAGTGAGAACATACGGTGTTTGGTTTTCTCTTCTTGTGATAGTTTGCTAAGAATGATGGTTTCCAGCTGCATCCATGTCCCTACAAAGGACGCAAACTCATCCTTTTTTATGGCTGCATAGTATTCCATGGTGTATATGTGCCACATTTTCTTAATCCAGTCTGTCACAGATGGACATTTGGGTTGATTCCAAGTCTTTGCTATTGTGAATAGTGCCGCAATAAACATACGTGTGCATGTGTCTTTGTAGTAGAATAATTTATAATCCTTTGGGTATATACCCAGTAGTGGGATGGCTGGGTCATATGGTACATCTAGTTCTAGATCCTTGAGGAATCGCCATACTGTTTTCCATAATGGTTGAACTAGTTTACAATCCCACCAACAGTGTAAAAGTGTTCCTATTTCTCCACATCCTCTCCAACACCTGTTGTTTCCTGATTTTTTAATGATGGCCATTCTAACATTTCTTATAAGCATTTTTACTCTACGTGCTCTTTGCTTTATCTCCGTCACCCAAACTTGAATTTCCCTAAAATAATTTTTGCTTAAAACTTTTAGTATTAACTGAAAATTTGAGTAATATACAAAGTAATTTAAACATCTATATAAAGCTTTAGAAATCATCTAACTCTTGTACCCACAATACTGATTACTTATTGACAACCTGCAATGTGAAGTAACATAATGGGTAATGAATAAGATAAACTGAATTCCCTGTGCCGTTTAGAAGTTGACAAACTAATGAATAGTGGATGGAAATTTAGAATATAAATGAATAGGTAGTCAAAATTAGAAGAAATATATAACTAGAAAATTAGGACAATGGCAAAAAAAAAAAGAAATAAAGATAATTTTTCACAAGTAGCACTATCAACACCTACAGAGGAAAGCAAATAGTAGAGTAACAAATTTAATATAAAAGAAACTTTGGCAACTATTTCTGCTGTTTTCCAAGCTAATTTACCTAAGCATGCTAAAACTAATTCAGAAATGGGCTTAGAATCTGAACCAGCTGTCCTCATAACTGAATGGGATTAGACAAATTATTTATTTGAAATCTCTCTGCCTCTCTTTCAGCTAACATATGAATGTCTTTCAGTTCTCTTAATTTTCAATACTGTTGGGACACAATCACTGAAGGTCATATGTGGCATGTGTCACAATTACATTCTTGGGAACAAGCAGATGTTTCTAGAGAAATCTCTCTCTCTCTCTCTCTCTCTCACACACACACACACACACACCACAAATAATGTTGTATTTAAAAGTTTCTGAATGGCCAGGTTAAGGCCTATTTAAATATGGAAATGACACATATTTTGCTGAAAATGCACTGGTCTCAATTAGATATCGAATCATATTTCTCAAGTCTTGACTAGTGGTTACTATGGGTAATTAATTAAAACTGGTGAGAAACTTACTCACCTAAGAAGGAGGAACGTGGACATACTGCAAAAGCATTGTAAGGTATAAGATAATGTGTTATTATATTTAAATATTCTATTGCATTTATTGATTTATAAAATGAAATTATGCATCTAATAAGGACAGGTGGTTCTCGGCTACATTTGACCCCTTTTTTGTACTTGGTAGGTTATTTTTGAGTCAAACAAAAATACCACCTTTGAAAAATATTATCCACACTCTTTTAACACACATTCACATACTACAGAATAAGGCATTAGTACACTTTCACAATACTTCTTGTTGAGATTTATCTATCTACCTTGTAGATTAGTATATTTCTATTAGTCATCAATTGACATGTCGGTTCATGAATATTAACTGTTAACATAAAGTAAGCATAGAGACAGAAAATCAAGTTATTTATCATTTTAAGGAATCATTCAATTTTCTATGTGCAGCAGAATCCTCATTCTGTAAATCCTATTCATCTCAGAAACTATGTCAATGTTTTAGGAAAAAAATTATTTAAGTTTTCTTAGAGACTACAATTCATTTGCATTAGCATAGATACATGAAAACTTCAGAAAGCAAAGAATTATGAGGTGATTATCTAAACGTTTTTGGGAACAGGAGATTGGACAGTCAGATGATGTGTTCAGTACAAGTAAATGTGTCTAAGAAGTTTCAGAAAATATGTAGAATCAAACTTGAGATCCTAGTCTAAAAAAACTATGCAATGAGGATATAGGCAAAGATGCTATGTAGTAGACTTAAAACAAAGTTTTAGGTGGCAATAGATATTTTAAAATTTCTTTATCAATACACTTTTCAATAGTGTTTATACACAATTTTGTACATATATAGGTATGAATGAAAATACCACAGAAATGAATCACTAATTCCTTAATAATTATGCATTTATTAATTAATTCAAACATTATTTTTTAACATGTAGTAATAAGTTGAGTAGTAATAACATTAGATATTTAATGCTGCAGTCAAAGCCAGAATTGAAAGCCTGATGTCAGTGGAAGACATTCATCAAGGTTGCATTGGATAATATCTGAAATAAGTGAATACATTTTATGTTTGAAAAAGTCACAATTTATGATCCAATTAAGGAATTATCTTTATACACATAACATGTATATGTGTGTGTGTGTATGTAAGTGTATGCATAGTGAAAAACAAAATAAATATATTTAAAATAACTTACGTATTAAATTTTACCATTAAAATAATTTACCATGTATCTCTGAGATAAGCAAAAAAATACTATTGTCTACTTTTTATAAACTAAGATATTTTAGGTCACAGAGTTCAGAAGATCGTGGGAGTAATAATTCACAGAGCCAAACTAATTACTTATTTTGATTTCTACTCCAGTGCTTCTATGCTACTATGCTATGTTTCTACTCTATGCTATAATAAAATATAACTGTTGAAAAATTCATCATTTCTTGACAATAGAATAGCAATAGAGCAAGAGAAAAACTTAAGAGGAACTATCACTGTGGAAAGAAAACTGCATCTCAGGTGTATATTCCAAATGATTCCTACTACTGTATAATCATGCCTTTTAAAGGAAATATGCTGCAGAAAAGCATTAAGATCCAAAAACCAGAGAGAATCACTGAGTCTATGGTTAACATAAAATAGCTCATGCAAAGTATGATTTTTTTCGTACCCAGAGGCAAGGTCAAATCTACTGTAGTACTAGTACACTTAACTGAAGAACTTCTCAGCTTGCCGCTTGCATGCCATGACTGCTTCTCTGTCGGATTCTCATTGGACCCCAATATTCCTGCTGATAGACTTGTCTGGAAGATGACCTCTGGTTACTACGGTATGTTGTTTTCAGAGAAGATAACAGTGTGTGCTCATTTTAGATTTTCTGCTATAGGAATGCATTAGATAAAAGCGATCGTATACTGGCTCCTAATCAAAGCTCACAAACACTCTCATGGGGCCTGCTTTTGGTACAATATACAGATTTTAGAATATCTAAGAACAATTCAACAATGAAGTATGGCAATATAAAAAGGTATTCTGAATTACTTTTCTCCTTTTTTTCATATAATCTTAAATTCTTCAGAAAATATATGATATTCATATTTTTTTAAATAACACATGGAGTAACTTACATTTTGATGTGTACAAGCTTGTTAGTAAATACTATATATTTACATTGAATAGGACTAGTATCTGTATTTTCACCATTTCTATTAAGTTATATCAACGTTTAGTACAAAAGACATATGCAAATAACAAAATTGCATATCTAAGACATTTTTAATTGCAACAAACTTACTTTACTCACTTTGACAATTTAATTTATTGTATAAATATTTTTGAGAAGTAATAGTATACAAACCAATTCAAACTTGTAGAACAAACTTCTTGCACACATAGCAATGAAACAAGCATTTCCTTTCATGAAACACATCACATTTCCACTGCATGTTTCATATAGCACAGGATGTGTCTTTGGCAGTAGTAAGTGGGTTAAAAATTCAGTGTCTGCATTAAGCTAAAACACATGTGTTCAATTTCAAAACCAAAATGTGTTCAGAATTGTATTGTGTTTCAACAGCTGTACTCGGGCCTATTAAAAAAATAAATTAGATCAAGTCATTCCTATGCTCAACCCTTTCAACGTTACTCAGAATAAATGCCAAGGCCTTCTAATGTCCTGGGAGGCTCTGTGTGATCTAACTTCTGTCAATCAACTCCTACCTCTCTTTGCTCAAGTCTGTCTTCTTCCTTACTTACTGAGTTTGCAAGGCGAGCCTCAGCTTCAAAGCTTAGCTCAACCTCTTTCCTCTGTATGGAATGTTCTTTTCTCATATATTTGTTTGACTTGCTCCATCACCTTTTTCAGGTATGTGCTCAGTGACATTTTCTCTGTGGCTTTTGTGGTCACCCTACATAAAATTCCAAACCACCCTCCATCGACAAGCACACAAACACCAGGAGCACTCATCACCATTTGAAAGAATATATTTGTTTACCTCTTTCTACTAGAATATAAACTCTTATCTTAGCATAACTATTTGTCTGTTTTATTCACTCTTAGAACTAATTTGGCAAAATATTGTCTGGTACAGAATAGGGGTTTGATAATTATTTCTGGGCTGATTGGTTATGCTAATGGCAATGTAGTCCACTAACCATCTGTTAAACAAAATGTATATTTGAAGCCACACCATAAATAAGGTTTTTTGGTATTAATTTTCTATGCATTATTTATTTAACCAAATATGCCATGCTTGAGCCTGCTTACTTTGAGTAAGACTTTATTGCCAATAAATAACTAAAAAGGAACGTTTTGAATTTTGGTTTTATTAGTTTATGCAGTGACATAAGCTTACAAATATATGTATGTGTATATATATACACACATATATATACAATTGCATGTGTATGTGTATAAATATATATACACACACACACACAGTGTACAGTTACCCTTAAGAGACTAGTAGGTTCACTGATGGTAAGAGTATATTATTTAAATATAATTGTGTATAAATATTCAGAAAAATTATAAGATAATAAGCAGCCACATTAGTAAAATGTCAATTTATTTTATCAAAAATTTAATGATATATATACCATAGTAATGTATTTACATTTCTAGATGATTTGTCAAACTTTTACTCTCAGCAATTTAATGCAATAATTTAATATTCATTATAATGTTTAAATATTATGATTAATACCTCATTGAGAAGTTATAAACTAATTGAAATATATGAGTATATATTAATATAAAAATACATGTGTATACAAATATTACCATGGATTTTTCAATAAATATCTACTTTTAAACAATTATGTCTCAATAAACTATGAAATTCTATTTAATTCAAGTGAAGATAAATGCTTTTCAGTTAGCCAGTATTAAATTTCTATTAGTTTTGCTGACAATTGTTTGTCTTCATTTTGATAAATTTGTACATATTCACACATACATGGATTTTCATGCATATAACCTGAGAGACGAATTACCTTCTATACATCCAGCATTCTTAATTTCACTGAAGTTTTATAAGTGTAATTTACATAAAGTTGTATTCCCTACCTTGCACAGCGACAGGTTTTAAAGACAAATAATAGAATTTGAGAAACACTGTAGAGAGATCTCTGTAGAGACCAGTGCTGCTGGGCCGCAGGATAACACATGGAGATGATTGTTGACCCATACATCAACTTGACCTTCTGTCTTCTACAGCTGAAACTTTCCATTTAGAATGTCTGTCAGTTATCAATGTGTGGGGTTTGGTTTCTTCTTTGTCACATAAATCCTCAGTGTGCATCATTTCAATACTTTTGACAAACTCAGTCTGACTCAAGTTTTGATAGCTGCAAGAAATGTTTATTGTAGCTATGTGCTGTATAGAAAAATATTATAAGCTAATTGTAATAATAAAAAATGAATTCATATTGAAGGTACTGAAATTTTTCTAGCATAATACAAATACTTAATTTACATGTTTTATAATTTTACTCAACCCATGATATAAATATTACTGAATATATATAATTTTCACACCTGATATCAATTAATGAGATCAAATATGGGACATTTTTAGATGTCATTCAGTTTGGAACAAGGAGGATAGATTCATTAACCTATTGAGATCCATTACACAAGGTCAATTTACCAACATTTATGAAACTTCACACACTAGGAATGAGACTGAATAAGACAGTTCATGCTTTTCTACTTCTGAGATATCATTAAAGAATGGCAGCAATATTTTAGATTAAGATTGAATTTTAATATTCAAAATATGCATATTGCTATCTGAGACTTAATTATTTCTGGCTTAGTTATTGTATATAACTAGGAGTTAATATATCAATTAAGCCAAGGAAGAAGGCAGTTTGAGCTGAACTGGGAATAATTAGTGAAAATAGTTTACCTTCCTAATACTCTATCTAGTCCCTAGTCCCTGTCATTAAAATGTAACAGACATTTCCAGACTTTTAACAGGATACAAAAATAAAAATGAAAGTAACCTATACAAACACCTATAGAAAATTAAAGTTATTATCAAGTATAGGAAGAAAATATATTTTTAGCAAGACATCCAACATCTTCTTATCTTTCTATGGAAGGTATGCAAGGGTTTAATTTCTTTTTACAAAACGTTTTCATAGAAAACTTTGAAACAATATATGGGAAATGAATTTTTAAAGAAGTATTTCTATTCTGAGGCTAGATTGTGTTTTAAAACTGCTTGTAATCAATGGACTATTGAAGGAAGCCATGAGATGCAGTAGGCTTGATCCATGAAAACTGGGTTCATATACTTGTTTCATGAATTTGAGTAAGTTATTCCCAATCTATTAGCTTTTTGTTCTATAAAACCTGATAATAATGCCTCTCCTGCCTTTTTCTTACAGAGTTTGAAAAGTAAAAATAAAAATTAAATGATGCATATGAAAGTATTTTATAAACTTTAAATTGTTATGCAAATACAAGAATTTCTAAAGCCGTAGTTTATATAGCTATTATTTCTATAACTGCTTCAAATTAAAAAAAAAAGAGAGATTGGATTTGCTGATGTTTTAACCTCAAAGGACTATCTATTCCTTTGAGGTTAATGCATTAATAACATAACAAAGTGAGCTCAAGATTTGCCTGAAGGGATTATTCCCTACCCCTTCATTCATTTGTCCTTCATTTTTTTTACATGAAATTGAAAAGGTTAATGTTGAAAACTAAAATAAAACCTGCAATGGAATTTAATACTTCTTGAGAAAGTCAACCACTAAAGCAAAAGTATTAATTTAACTTTCTCCTTTTAGTCTTTGTTTTCTTGCTCTGCCTTTATAAATCCAAGAATTTTAAACTTTTTCATAACATTATGCCACCATTTCCTGATTATTTTCAAATTGGCTTACAGTGCCACCACCTATTCAGTCCTAACTATTGTATTCAGTTTACTTTTATAAATCATTAAATCAATGACCTACCACCTCAGGATCATCTAGATGGTAACATAGTTATTTTTTACTGTGTCACCGAATAATATCTTCAGTAACTGTAACCTAATTCTCTTGTGTGGACTTTGGTTAAAGCACTATGAAGAGCTAACGTTTTTCTCTACAGGTTCTCTACAAAATAACTTTGTTTATTGAGTTTCATATATATATCCAATGTTTGCTCATATATAATTACAAAAAGGGAGTTAAGGAAGGTGAATTAGGAAATGAAAGAGAGAGGGAAAAGTAGCTCATTTCTATGGCCTTAAATATGTGTAGGAAATACTTTCCTTGAATTTGATTCAAACTGTAAAAGCTGAAAGTTTTAGCAATTGATAAATTTGTTTGATTTGATTCACACCTACCTTTGAAGCTTTAGATTTCTTACAAAAAAAGATATTTATTTCTTCAATTACTTCTCAAAAATATTCATGAAGAAGGTCTTAAAAGTAGACACAAATTTTAAAAATGTCTATACTTTGAATATTTGAATTGTGGGTTTCTATTAACTCCTCATGGTCTTTTCTAATTAAAATAATGCAGTGTTTTGTAGTTTTCCTTGTAGAGATCTTTCACTTCCTTGGTTAGCATTATTGTTAAGTTTGTTTGTTTGCAGCTGTTGAAAAAGAGATTGAGTTCTTGATTTGTTTCTCAGCTTGGTTGTTGATGTATAACAGTGCTACAGATTTGTGAACATGATTTTGTATCATGAAACTTTACTGAATTCACTTATCAGATCTAGGGGATTTTTGGATGAGTCTTTAGGGTTTTAGGTATGCAATCATATCATTGGCAAACAGCAACAGTTTGACATCCTCTTCACTGATTTGGATGCCCTTTGTTTATTTCTCTTGTCTGACTGCTCTGGCTAGGACTTTCAGTACTATGTTGAATAAAAGTGATTAAAGTGGGCATTCTAGTTCCAGTTCTCAGGTGTAATGCTTTCAACTTTTCCCTGGTTAGTATGATGTTGGCTGTGGGTTTGCCATAGATGGCTTTTATTACATTGAGACATGTCCTTTCTATACCAGTCTTGCTGATGGTTTTAATCATAAATGGTTACTGGATTTTGTCAGATGCTTTTTCTGCAGCTATTGAGATGATCATATAAGTTTTGTTTTATTTTCTGTTCATGTGATATATCCCATTTACTGACATCACTGGTATGTGACCCATTTGATCATGGTGTATTATCTTTTTGATACACTGTTGGATTTGGTTAGCTAGTATATTGTTGAGGATTTTTGTATCTATGTTTATCAGGGATATTGGTCAGTAGTTTTCTTTTTTATTGTGTTCTTTCCTGCTTTTGGAATTAGGGTAATACTGGCTTCAAAGAATGACTTTTGGAAGACCTTCTTTTTCTCTCTTTTGGAATAGTTTCTGTGAGATTAGTGCCATTTCTTCTTTGAATGTGTGATAGAATTCAGCTGTGAATTCATCTGGTCCTGGACTTTTCTGTTGTTGTTGGCAGTTTTTAAGTTACTACTGTTTCAATTTTGCTACTTGTTTTTGGTCTGTTGAGAGTTTTCATGTCTTCCAGATTTAGTCTTGGAGCATTACATACTTCCAGGAATTTATCCATCTCCTCTAGATTTTCAGGTTTGTGTGCATAAAGCTGTTCATAGAAGCCTTGAACAATCTTTTGTATTTTTGTGGTATCAATTGTAATATCTACCATTTCATTTCTAACTGAGCTTATTTGGATGTTCTCTCTTCTTTTCCTGGTTATTGTCGCTAATGGTCCATCAATTTTATCTTTTCAAAGAAGCAGCTTTTTGTTTCACTTATCTTTTGTAGTATTTTTGTGTTTCAATTTCATTTAGTTCTGCTCTGATTTTTGTTATTTCTTTTCTTCTGCTGAGTTTGGGTTAGGTTTGTTCTTATTTCTCTAGTTTGTTGAGGTGTGACCTTATGTTTTCTATTTGTCTCTTTCACATTTTTTGATATAGGCATTTAATGATATGAACTTTTCTCTTAGCACCATTTTTGCTGTATCCCAGAGGTATTGATAAGTTGTGTCACTATTATGTAGCTCAAACAGCTTTTAAATTTCCATCTTGATTTCATCATTGACCCAAAGATTATTCAAGAGCAGATGATTTAATTTCCATATGTTTGTATAGTTTTGGTCATTCCTTTTGAAGTTAATTTCCAGTTTACAAATGGAAACACATTCCATGCTTATGGATGGGTAAAATCAAATATAGAGAAAATGACCATACTGCCAAAAGCAATCAACAAATTCAATGCAATTTCTATCAAAGTACTATCGTTGTTCTTCACAGAATGAGAAAAAATAATCCAAAGTTTGTATGAAACCAAAAAAGACCCCATATAGCCAAAGCAAGGCTGCCAAAAAGAACAAATCTGGACGCATCACATTATCTGAATTCAAACTATATGACAAGGCCATAGTTACAAAAACAGCATGGTGCTGGTATAAAAATGGGCATATAGAACAATGGAACAGAATAGAGAACCCAGAAATAAAGCCAAATACAGGCAACTCATTTTGACAAAGCAAATAAAAACATAAAGTGGGGAAAGGACAGCCTTTCAACAAATGGTGTTAGGATAACTGGCAAGCCATATGTAGAATAATGAAACTGGATCATCATCTCTTATTGTATACAAAAATCAACTTGAGACAGATCAAGGACTTAAATCTAAGACCTGAAACCATAAAAATTCTAAAAGATAATATGGGTAAAACTCTTCTAGATGTTGGCTTAGGAAAATAATTCATGACCAAGAAACTAAAGGCAAATGTGAGAGAAACAAAAATAAGTTAATGGGACCTAATTAAACTAAAAAACTTCTGCACAACAAAAGAAATAATCAGCAGAGTCAACAGACAAACCACAGAATGGGAGAAATATTCACAGACTATGCATCCAGCAGAGGACTAATATTGAGAATCTACCACGAACTCAAAACAAATCAGAAAAAAAAAAAAAAAACCAGAAAAACAAAAACAAAAAAATCCCATTAAAAAGTGGGCAAAGCACATGAATAGGCAATTCTCAAAGGAAGATCTATGAATGGCTAAAAAATATATGAAAAAATGCTCAACATCACTATCAGGGAAATGCAAATTAAAACTACAGTGAGATAACCACCTTACTCCTCAAGAATGGTCATAATGAAAAAAATAAAAAATAGATGTTGGCATGAATGTGGTAAAATGGGAACACTCTTACACTGCTAGTGGGAATGTAAAGTAGAACAACCACTATGGAAAGCAGTATGGAGATTTCTTAAAAAACTAAAAGCAGAACTAGAGTTTCACCTAGCAATCCACTACTGGGTATCTACCCGGAGGAAAAGAAGTCATTATAAGAAAAACATACTTGCACTTTTGTGTTTATAACAGTGTAATTTGCAATTGCAAAAATATGGAACCAGCTAAATGTCCATCAACAAATGGATGGCTAAAGAAAATGTTATATATATCCACATATCATGGAATACTACTCAGTCATATAAAGGAATGAAACAATGATATTTGCAGCAACCTTGATGGATGTGAAGACCATTATCCTAAGTGAAGTAACTCAGGAATGGAAAACCAAATCTCATGTTCTCACTTATAAGCAGGAGCTAAGCTACAAGGATGCAAAGTCATAAGAATTATATAATAGACTTTGGGTGGGGGAAGTGGGCAGGGGAGTGAGGGCTAAAAGACTACACATTGGGTGCAGTGTACACTGCTTGGGTGATAGGTGCACCAAAATCTCAGTTACTACCACTAAAGAACTTATCCATGTAACCAACAACAGCCATCTGTTCCTCCAAAACTATTTAAATTAAAAAAGAAAGAGAGGAAAATACTACAAAATTTAATAATAAAAGTCCCCTTAAAAATCAGAAGTATAGGGCGGAGCAAGATGGCCGAATAGGAACAGCTGCAGTCTCCAACTCCCAGCGTGAGCGACACAGAAGACCAGTGATTTCTTCATTTTCAACTGAGGTACTGGGGTCATCTCACTACGGAGTGCCGGACAATCGGTACTGGTCAGCTGCTGCAGTCTGACCAGTGAGAGCTAAAGCAGGGCGAGGCATCGCCTCACCTGGGAAGTGCAAGGGGGAAGGGAATCCCTTTTCCTAGCCAGGGGAACTGAGATACACAACACCTGG
>NW_012123376.1:10333376-10364616 GCF_000951035.1 Colobus angolensis palliatus
AAAAAAAAAATCAGAAGTATACATATATATATATATATGAAATTAACTACTGGTATTGAAGGTTTCTCTCCCACTGTTTCTTAACCCTCCTTCTTGCCAAGCATATTTCTGTCTGATGCATTAGGACCCTCTAAACATCTCAACCTGTTCCTTGACCTTGAAAAAGACATTTCCAGCAATGGAGAATTCAACCTCTCTGAAGTTTTCATACTCACCTCCTGGAAGTCTGATTATCATACATTTCTACCTAAAGTTTGTAATCTTTAACTTTCATCCAGGGGACCTTTTCCTGACTTCTGTGGCCAAATGAAGAAAGTCTTCTCCCTTTAGGGTATAAAATGCCTTCATAGAGTTGAGAGTGACTCTCATGCCTCTCCCTGGAACTTCTCTCTCTTTAAATTCAATATCCCCAGTCCAACCAGCAATGTTAGCTGGTTTGAAATTCCCAGCCACCTCCTCTGGGAGGTGCTCACTAAGACAACTTCATTTATCAATTGTCGTATTTAACAATAATTAGATTTGTTTGCATAGTTTAAAGGAATAATACCCACACATATATTTATTCTTTTCTTAGAAGTATTTGCTCTAGATTCTAGATTATGGAGTCTAGAATTAGAAGACTTTAATAAAATTATAACTCTCCTTTTATTTCCTCTTCTGTATCTCCTCTATCTTTATTTTCTCTAACTCTCCTCATTTTTACAAATACGAATGAAGTAAATAAGCCTAAAAGAAAAAAAATAATGTCAGCTGGCAGAAGAAAATGCATTATGCATTGCTTTCATGTGGAGTTTTTGGAAGAATATATATGTCAAAGACTTTTATTATATCCTAACATACTATTCCTCAGTTCACCAGCCACCTGAAGAGTCTTATAAATAAACCCAGATTCAGCATAGTTCCACAGAATTTTCACATATAACAACTGAAGGAAATCGTTAATTATTACATTAAAACCACCAACTTTACAAATGAAGAAACTCAAAGACCAGAAAGATCCACTAATTTTTCTAAGTGCACACAAATAATTTGAGCAGGGTTAGTATATGGTATGCTATTCTGGCTTATACAATTTAAAATACTACTCACTAAAACAAAATACCGCATTGAGGTATGGCAGGGTACTTTATAAAGAAAATAGAACATTCGACTGCCTTTAATACCAAAGCCATGTCCCCACTGTAATCAAGATGCTAGTCCAGAGACCTTTCTAAATCATGTATGCAAATAATATTTCCTTAATGCCAAAAATAACACATTAAGAGTATATTTTCCTATAAGATCTTTGAATCTTAAAGACAACACAAACAATTATTCTGTTGTTCAGTCTTTGTTTGCAAGGGAAATGGAGAAAAATGCCCTGTTAAGCCAGTAACACATTATTCTCTTAGACACCTCTCCCTTTGAAACAAACAAACAAACAAATGGTCTTAGATCAAAATTTATGTTGGCTTTAAATCCTTGAGGATTTTATCTGATTTTAATTGCTTCTAATGCTAAAAATTTAAGGCATCAATTTCAGGTCCACAAAATATTTTCTAGATATATAGAATCTTGTTTTGCTTTTTAAGAGTTCAGAGAGAAGAGAGAAGATGAATAACAGTTGTAGAGTACAATTATAGAGTAATAGATAGTAGAAATATATAATTGAATGTTGCAAGAAATTAAATATTTTTTTGTGGAAGAACACAATGTGTCTTCTATCCAAATTCTCATCTAGCATATAACGGAAATCTCGGCTATACATACCCTGAAAAAGTAAATATATGGTTTGAGAAATTCAAAGAAATTGAACTCATGTTGGTGTTGTCCATAGATGTTAAGTACCACATCTAGAGGGGGTAAAACTACTTTGCAACATAGAACATAGACTTCTATATTTTACTCGGTAGAATTCATGAAACTCCCTTTCTTTAGTTTCAGATCTGTTGTAGGTTTAATAAAGTAAAATCTAAAATACTCTGAACTTCTTCACCTAATGGACGACCCATACATTAAAATACTTCTATTTTGTGTTGATGTTTTATCTGTTCCTCCAAACTCTAAGTTTCATGTGTTTGTAATTTAAAATATTATGTTGTTTGAATATATTGGACATTAATGGAAAAGAACCTCTAAATCATAATGGATTTAGAGTTTTTTTTCACAACTTAGTACAGGAAATTTTGATAATTTCCTGATATAATTGATGAATTGCATTAGATATTAAAAATTTTCCTTGATATAAAGGGCAATGCTAAAAATCAATGTGAGAAGACAAAGTTTTTATATACATGTATTTCTATTGGTAGTTTCTCTCTAGAAAGACATACAATATAATTTTCAAAAAATTGTAGACAAAGTTCACAATAATATGGAAGGATTAATAAATCTAGTTAATTTGCTAGTGAATACATCCCCAACTCTGAAAACTACTACAAAACTCCACAATTTTTCTTCTGTATTTCTTTCACCTTTCAAAAATCAATAATTTACTAAGAGCTTCTGATACATTTATTACTTAGGTTTTTGTGAATGTAGTGAGAGAAAATACAGTTAATGAGTACAAGGAAAAGAGAGATGACTTCCTAATGGACTGCAAAAAAGGACTTTTCTTTATTCCATTTTGTCTGTCAGCATGACTTAGTTCCACCTTTTCCTTCAGCTCATTGAGCTAAATTTACTCATAAAACCTTTTTTAAGAAGCCAGCAAATAGTCCCTTGGTTTCAAGGAATGAGAAACAATACTTTTAGTCCACTGAAATAGAAAATAATTCTTGAACATGTCATGAAATTACAGATTCACCTATCTTGAGTGACAGTAGGAGCCTCATTATAGTCCTTTCTTAAATTTTAAAGCAAGAATGTTTAAGGCACTGCTGAATCACTTCTTAAATATTGCTTCCCATTTGTTTTAGTATGCATTAAGAGAAGCAAATGACTGCACAGGAGCAGGAAGTTGGAAAACCATATATTTTGGCCTAAGAGAGAGAGAAAGAATATGGAAAAAGTAGAAACACATGAGATCTATAAAAATGTAGGAAAAAAGTGCTGCTGTTAGACCTTTTCAGAGAAGAGGAGATGGGAAATAAATTTGATAAGCTTGGTTTCCAAGGAATAAAGGATGATGCTAATCCTAGTGCAGGCCTGGGTGATGAGTTTCATAAGATGGATTTCTTAGTGAGACATTGTCATTTTGGATCTGATAAATGATGAAATTTTACCTTTCAAAATGAGGATAATAAGTTTACTTTCTCTTGCCATTATTTCCCAAGACTCTTTGGTGTCATCCTATAGTTGATGCTTGCTTACCCCATAGTACAATGTTAAAGTAACAGAGAGCCATATAAAACTTGCTGAGCATCATCAACCAGATCAATTACCTTGGATAAAATCATGAAAGTAAAGTAATACAGAAACTTTCAGTTCATTTTATACAAAGATGAACTGATCTCACCTCAACTAGAGGTCCAAGTAATTTAATTTTGTTTTTGGTAGTAGTGATAGATTGCTAATTAGCTAGCTGCACACTTTCCCCTATTACTTCATGTAATTAAAATTTCACCTTTAGCAGACAACACCCTTGGTATTGGAGGACATTGTAAAGTTACGTGACAGAGCATAGTAAAATAGACAACAGCAATCAGTGATAATCAATTTTTTTTTGTTTTGTTTTGCTTCAATGTCTCAAAATTTCCAAAGACATCTTAAACTGGAGGATCAGGATAAATATTTATTGTTTACACAATAAATTTATTGATTCCTAATTTTTAGACTTATACTTGAGAATACAGCTGATTTTCTTTGTTCTGTTCTCATGCTCCATAGTGGAAATTTACAATCTTAACTTGACCTGTAGATCAATGTTTACCTAAATATTTTCTATGCTTACAAGTGTCACAGAAATAATGTATTCTTGAAGTTAAAAAAAAAATCGGTTTCTGGTAGATTTGAGTAACGTCAAGCAGTGATTTTTGTTGCAGTATTCTCATAGCCTTATGAATGCTAACATAAATTTTGTAAGAAGAGGACAGGTGTGTAGTACAGAAATTATTTGACCAGGTACAAATCTTTTCCTTCATGGAACAGAGCTAGGAACCAGGGTCTAGCTTTTTTATGACTGGACTTGAAAAATTTGATTGCACTGGTCATTCTTTAGAATTTCTTAATAAATGATGTTTTCTTACTAAGTCATTAGTGTGTAATCATGAGCAAATTCTTTAAATTTTCTGAGCCTCAATCTTTCCGTATATAATTAGAACACAAATTCTACTGGCTTCATATTGTTACAACATTAAAAAATTTGATATGTGTGAAATGCTTAGCACAGAACTTAACATATAGGGAGCAAACAAGTAAGTTAATGATTACTATTTTTTACTTTTGAAATATTAAAATGATCATAATACGTGATTGAACATATGAACGAGTGTATGCATAAGTGTAGGTTGCATGTCCTTTATTAGGCTTGGTGACTGTGGATCTAGACAGCAAATTGCTCCAAGGCAGAGTCCTTGATGGTCATACCCAAACCCAAATCTACTGTTATGCCCAGACCCAAATTTACTTTTTCGTTGATAGTAAGAACTTCTAAGCATTTGCTGAAATAAAAAGAATTATTTTTTAAATGAAATAATGTGATAAATGAGTTTATTATATTATAGCACTCTTATTAGTTGAGTTTGCCTTTGCTCTACCTGAAACAGCAATGGATTGTGTGAAACTTAAACGAAAAATACAAGCATAAAAATTATCTAAGTTTTCAGGTCCAAAAGTCAATATATATACTGACCCCTCTGAAATTCTACTAATGATGCTTTTTCTAAGTTATATATATCCTGTCTTCTAGTCAGGAGAAAATGTCAGCCAATATCCTTGGTTGTGTTAATTAGGGTGTTTGTTTGTTTTGAGATGGAGTCTCACTGTCCCCCTGGCTGGAGTGTAGTGGTGCAATGTCGGCTCACTCTAACCTCCATCTCCCAAGCTATTCTCGTGCATCCGCCTCCCTAGTAGCTGGGATTACAGGCGTATGCCACCACACCCCGCTGATTTTTGTATTTTCAATAGAGACGGGGTTTTGCCATGTTGGCCAGGCTGGTCTCAAACTCCTGACCTCAGGAGATCCACCCACCTCGGCCTCCCAAAGTGCTGGGATTACAGGTGTGAGCCACCGCGCCCAGCCAGTTGCGTCAGTTAGTTCTTAGCTTTGTAAAAGTAACTATGTTTTACAAAATATCTTGCATATTACCTACCTCTTTTATAAGATATCTTGCATTTTGCCTACCTATCTTTCCTTTTCAAGAAAATAAACAGAAAATCAGAAGAAAGTTTACTTTATCTATATGTAATGAAAGTATTTACTTTGAAGAATTGATAAGAATTTCTTTTAGTATGCATGTGTATTAGAAATCATAAAGATGACTTTTGCATGAAAAACATGCATAGCTTTCATGGAAAGCTACATGAAAAGCACTACCTACCCATTGATGCTTTACCAGTGTATCTGATGGTACAGATACAATATGCAATCATTTCTCTTTTTGGAAAACAGTTTTATGTACTGTTTTTCTTCAGCATTGAGTATGGGAAATACTTTATATCAATCGGTAAATTAAAAACTCTGAAACTCTGAGAATATTAAGTAGCTTACCCATTGGCCTATAAATACTGGGTTTTTCAAAACAGCACACACTATAATGTTTTTCATAGGCCATTTTTAGATTTTTTAATTTGCTATTATTTTATCTTTTTATGTGGTTAATTTCTTATAGTATAGTATACTTAATATAGATTATCCTATTTATAAACTTAGCATATCTGATAAGAAACATGACAGAATTATAATTAACAATAACTTTATATAAGTTTAAAAAATTAACAATTTTATCTGTGAGTTTTAGTGTTTCACCCTCCCAACAGCATAAACATCCTTTTTTTGCCCCCCTCTTGTTTAATTTGTGTTTCAGCATAATAATTTAGTGCACATCATTACCTTGAGATTATGGCACAAATTTACTTTCCACAACAAAAATGCCTTTTCCTTTTTGATAATTCCTATGGAGTTAGAACATGAGCCACAGTTTGCCCCTGTGTCATAACCTTATTTGACTCATCTAATTTATACAGTAGAATGAATAGCTCTCTTAACCAAAAAGCCAAAAGGCACACCATCAGTTGCACAACAGGAATTGCGGTAAGAACACAAATAGCTGATTGTGGAGGTTATCACTGCTATTTCTCAAGCGCCACTGAGTCTGGTAACATGTGTTGACTAAAGATAAATGTGTTTTCTTTCTGTGGGCCACAATTTCCACAGATTTTTTATTGCTCCAGTGTCAAAGAGACAAAATAGTTTTTGATCGGGCATAAGTAGCTGCCAGAGGGCTCTGATCTGTGAATGGTGTTAATGCTAATTGTACCCTAAGTAACCTATAATGATCACCTGTCTTTCTTTAGCATTTTAACATAGTCACCTTTCCTATTAAGTCTGAGGATTATCTACACAAAAGAGCATTTAGTAGAAAGACCCAGAACATGCTAAACATGTTTGCTGAATTATCAAATATAATGGAAAACATTGTTTTGTCTAAAAATTAGTATGTTTTCCATGTGTATTTTAATATTTGAATATATATATATATATTTGTATTTTTTAGTAGAGACGGGGTTTCACCGTGTTAGCCAGGATAGTCTCAATCTCCTGACCTCGTGATCCGCCCGCCTTGGCCTCCCAAAGTGCTGGGATTACAGGCTTGAGCCACCGCGCCCGGCCGAAAAATATTAAATAATATTTTTATAGAAAGTAAAAGAAAAAACTAACCAGAAAACTACATTTCTTGTAAGGATGTTTTTTTTAATAAATAAAATTATTTTTATGAGTAATGTCATCACAAGTTCCAGGCTGTCCTATGCTGCTTTCAGAAATTAAAAAATAATACTTTTTGCAAAAAAAAAAAAAAAAAAAAAAATGATGACCTTGGCTGCTATGAATTAGTTTCCATACAAATAACTATAGCACTCATGTGATACTTCTGGTTTCTGTGTACTTACCATTTTGCTTAGTTTTCACCAGAGTTTCAACTTTATCTTCTTCAAACAGTGTAAATAAGCAGTTACCATTGGTATCAATGTCATTTTAGTTTCAAAGCGCTCCAGAGGAAGCTGGCATGCAAAAAGAGAAAAGTACCTGTTATTTCTAATTCTATATCTATACCTACTGTTTATTGATAATTCCTTCTCTCTCCTCTCATCAAATCTGTATTTCTACTTATTTCTATGTGTATGTGCAATAACACTCGTTTTTTATAAAAAATAGAAATTGCAAATCTATATATTGTTTCATACTTTTGTTTTTCACTTATACATTGTGAATATTTTTATACTATCACAATTAATAAGTACGACTAGTCATCCAGTGTTTCCTATATTCTAGGTAATGAGCTAAAAGTTTTACATATATTAACTCATATAATTGTCACAATAACGCTAAGAACTAGGTGCTACTATTATTTACATTTTATAGATGAGGAAACAGAAGCATAGAGGGCTGAAGTACTACTAGCGCATAATCTCCAGCTATGATTCTATCCCAGTTAATCTGGCTCCAGAGAACATGTTCTTAAATACTGCACCATACTTTATTTCTACAAAGGGGTCACCTTCATCCTTTTCATCACCTGCCTGCCATTACATAATATACATGCATCATAATAAGTTTAAGATTTTTCCAGTTGATGGAAATTTAGATTGTGTCCAGTTTTTTAATAATGCTGGTAAACATTTATTTACATATAACCTTGCATTATGTATGCAACCTTGAATAAAAATATTGCATATATCTTGCATATAATATTGCACTGTTATTTTTGTAAGGTAATTTTCTAGTAATTAAATGCCAGGTCTAAAGATTAGTCATATTTAAAATTTTTATCAGTCCTGAAAACTTTCCTACATGTTAAAATACTTTGAAACAAGCAACTTTAATTTTTTCATTGTTAAGCTGCATCAAGACTTTTTTGAAAACTTAATTACCACCCAGCACTAATTGTTCCAGCTAGTTTTTGGTGATTAGCAAATTTGATAAGTATGCAATCTAAACTTTTTTTTTTAACATATTGACAAATACAACAAATAAAAAAGACAGAATTCGTGATTTGGCTCTAAAGCTAGAATATAGAAATGCCGTTTACCCTGGCTTATTTATTCCTTCAAGAAATATCTGTTGATATTTGAACAATACTGAATAAAATGTGTTAGCTTATTGCCTGCCAGTCATCAAGCCTAACATATAAAATATAATCACTGTTGATGACAAATTTATAAAAATGCATAGCATTATCCCCAGTCTACAGATTAGAAAACCAAGGCTCTGAAAACTATGGTGATAGCCATATGTCTAGTATTTGCATGAACTGAGATATGAAGTACAAGTTTTAGAGTTTTATTTTTATCCTATACATCACTTCTAATTTCTTAATTCATTTTAATTGCAGTATAAAAACATTTATTCACATTAACTCCAAAAAACAAGAGTGAGTGTTCAAAATCCACATAAACATAAAAAAGTGACTGCCAGGAACAGCGGCATACATAGAACTCAAGAGAATCTGGGACCATGGTTTAGAAAACAGAGATTACGGCCAGGTGCAGTGGCTCACGCCTGTAAGCCCAGCACTTTGGGAGGCCGAGGTGGGCAGATCAAGACCAGCCTGACCAAAATAATGTACTAAAATCTGTACTAAAAATACAAAAATTAGCCAGGCATGGTGGTGTGCACCTGTAATCCCAGCTACTCAAGAGGTTGAGTCAGGAGAATCACATGAACCTGGGAGATGGAGGTTGCAGTGAGCTGAGATAGCACCATTGCACTCCAGCCTGGGTGACAGAGTGAGACGCCATCTCAAAGAAAAAAAAAAAGGAAAACAGATTAAAACACATTATTCACCGTCAAATGAAACTCTATGTCTGTGATACCATTCCATGCTATCAATAGGTGAAGTTTATTGATTTTCTTTTATTTTTGTAGGATTTCTCTATAGCCTTTGAAAACATTTTGCTTTTGTTTTCTCTTAACTTCCACTGTTTCAAAGCTTCTGCATCCTATAACCTTCCTGGGTATGCTTTATTTTCCCATTACCACTTACGTATTTTGGTAGCATCGCTGTGTTGTAGATAGAAGATCATGTTTCATAGATAGACTTTGCTTATAGTGGTATTGGAAAAGTCCAGCCTTTTTTTTTTTTTTTCACACTGTTCCTAAAACTGTTCAAAATCTCTATGGCATTTCTCACATCTTTTCATTTGTATTTTCTTTCTTGTCTTGTCTGGACTTAGCATATTTCTTTGGTCTTGTGATAAAATGCTATTTAGCTTCAATAATATCACTTAAATACTACTTTGTCTAGAAAATTTTTTTAACATTATCCACAAGCTTCACAGTCCCGGAGTTCATATATATTTCCCATTGTGTTTTTGCCTCTATAATCACACATTGCACAATGTGTAACTACATTTTATCATTACAAGTTCTAATACGTATGGTTTGCTTATCAGTGAGTCTTCCACTTTGGACTGTGAGGTCATAGATGGCAGAAAACTCTATCTGTCCTCTTTGTATTTCCTAAATTTCATGCCTTGATTGGAACCTGTTAGTAAATATCATTTGAAAGAATGATCAAACTGTGTAATCATTTTTCTGCCTTCTTCCTAAGAAAGGCTTTTTAGGGGCCTATCTGAAATCATTCATTTACTAGTTTAGTAATGTTAAGGTGTTTAACAAATACCTTGAATTATTAGACAAGAAAAATGTATTTGTATATTTATTGGAATTCTTTATATTTCATGATGTTTGTTTACTTACAAAATAAACACAAATCATGCTTAATCTTTTCTTGCTTATTCCTTAAGTTTTATTTTCAATACAGCTGTATGCCTATTATCAAATTTGTTTGCCTATTACTAAAAATGAAAAATAATCATAAGCTGACATATTTTTTAAAATATAAAGTTACGGCCGGGCACGGTGGCTCAAGCCTGTAATCCCAGCACTTTGGGAGGCCGAGACAGGCGGATCACGAGGTCAGGATATCGAGACCATCCTGGCTGACACAGTGAAACCCTATCTCTCCAAAAAAAAAAAAAAATACAAAAAAACTAGCCGGGCGTGGTGGCGGGCGCCTGTAGTCCCAGCTACTCGGGAGGCTGAGGCAGGAGAATGGCGTGAACCCGGGAGGCAGAGCTTGCAGTGAGCTGAGATCCGGCCACTGCACTCCAGCCCGGGTGACAAGAGTGAAACTCTGTCTCAAAAAAAAAAAAAGTTACTTCATTTATTCTGGCAACAGTTTTCTCAAATTTTGGCTTGAATTTCTTTCTCTTTTTTATGTAATTTTTCATTTTTTTGCCAGCACTTTTCCCCATTAGTGATCACTTTAGATCAGCTTTGAAACACATATGTATATTTTCAAGAGCCAAAATATTACTTGACCTTCGGTTCACCTCTCTTCTGAAACAGAAGATATTTGTATTTTTTTCAGCATGAAGCTAGTCTAAAGACAAGTAGAAAAAACTGCAATTATTCATTCCTGAAAATTTGATGCAAAGCCAAAGTACCTGACTTAAGGAGAAATTTTTTTTTCTCCCCCGAGACTACTTCAACTTCATTCAATAAAATTGCCAATATATCTTTCCCTTAAACATAGCCATCCTCAGAAAAGAATGTTTCATTCTTAGATAATAAAGAAAAGCTCTATAATTCATATTAGAATGTAATAGGTATTCCAGATTTGAATGGAATTAAATATATAGTCAAATATTACTTCTAATTTAAAAAAAATAAAAATTATGATATACTTAATTTCAATACAAATTAAGACAACAATAATAAGTACAAATTTCACTTAATATTTTAATGGAAAGAATGTCTCGTTTTATGTCATAGTCTAAAACCTTTAATATAAACACTACTGCACACCTGTTGTCCAAAACCAGGCTGTTTCCAAGAGTCATGTAGGATGCTTTAAGAATATAAAGTTTCATGAGTCCTATTTTAGAGATACTGAGTCAATAGGTCAGGAATAGGTGCCTCTGAATAAGTAATTTTAATAAATATTCCAGTTTTTCTGACATAGATGGAACATAGATTCATATCTGGGGACACTGTACTTTCTATATGTTAAAGTTTATGAGAAAATACTGAATCAATTACATTATTTGAAAGGCAGGGTATATGGCTGATTTGGGGAAGGATTTGCTTACTGATAGTGAGAGGTGAAGTCAGCTGGGCTTCTGAGTGGGGTGGGGACCCAATTAGCTAAAGGTTTGTATACACACCAATCAGCGCTCTATGTCTAGCTAATCAGGTGGGAACTTGGAGAACTTTTGTGTCTAGCTAAAGGATTGTAAATGCACCCATCAGCACTCTGTGTCTAGCTAAAGGATTGTAAATGCACTAATCAGCACTCTGTAAAACAGACCAATCAACACTCTGTAAAATGGAGCAATTAGTGCTCTGTAAAATGGACCAATCAGCACGATGTGGGTGGGGCCAAATAAGGGAATAAAAGCAGTCCACCCAAGTCAGCAGGCAACACGCTGGGGTCCCCTTCCAGGCCCTGAAAGCTTTATTCTTTTGCTCTTTGCAAAAAATCTTGCTACTGCACTCTTTGGGCCTGGAAATCTTGCTACTGCACACTCTTTGGGCCTGCACTACTCTTATGAGCTGTGTAACACTCCTCGCTGAGGTCTGCAGCTTCACTTTTGAAGCCAGTGAGACCACGAACCCAGTGAGACCAACAACTCCAGACGTGCCACCTTTAAGAGCTGTAACACTCACTGTGAAGATCTGCGGCTTCACTCCTCAAGTCAGCAAGACCGTGAACCTACCGGAAAGAAGAAACTCCCGGCATATCTGAACATCAGAAGGAGCAAACTCTGGACACACCACCTTTAAGAACTGTAACACTCACCGCGTGGGTCCTCGGCTTCATTCTTGAAGTCAATTAGACCAAGAACCCACCAGAAGGGGCCAGTTCAGGACACAATACCATGTAGTAGTATGTATCACTGTCAAAGACGTAATCGAGTTTGTTTTCATTGTATGCACAGGAAGTACAGCATGATTTTGATTATATTCTAATCAAACTATATGTACCTATATACATATATTATTAAGTATTTCTGTATGTATAGAGATAGCTGTATGCATATATGAATGCAGTGATAATGATATGGAATGTATGTATTAATATGTACAATTAAAATATATGTAGATACCTAGAGGGATATTCTTAAAAGTTAGATTTGCTTTGTTTTGTGTGTATATATATATATATTTAAATTTGTACAAATTTTATTGTGTATAAATTGTGCTCTCAAAATGTTCTGGGTTTTGTTTCTTTTGTTTCTTTCTTTCTTTTTTTTTTTTTTTGAGACACAGTCTTCTTTGTTGCCTAGGCTGGAGTGTAGCAGGTCAAACATGGCTCACTGCGGCCTCATCGTCACTGGCTCAAGTGATTTTCCTGCCTCAGCCTCCCAAGTCGCTGGGACTGCAGGCATGAGCCAACATGATCAGTTAACTTTGTAGGTGTTTTTGTAGTGAGGGCATCTCGCTATATTGCCGGGGTTAGTCTGAGCTCCTGGGCTCAAGCAATCTCTCACAAGATGATGAGTCTTGTGAACTGATGAAACTGATTTGTGAACTGATGCTGATTTCTCTTTTGTAAATACCTGAGAATAGAACTGTTGGTATGTAGGGTATTTATATAAAGAAATAAGATTACATTTCTTTTTATGTTTTCTTAATTGATTTGTATTTCTGAAGTAGTTTTTGTACACATTCCTCGACACTTAATCTTATCCCACAGTCTGCTAATTTGTACCAGAATGCGATAATTTGTTGCTAATTTATAGCATAGTTTCTTGATGCTATTTTAAATCACGTTTCTCTGAATACTTACGATTTTGTAATGCTATATTGATTATATAGGAAGGGCCACATGATTTCTCAGCCATTTGAGAGACTTTTATTTAGTGCATTATTAGCATATGCTGTCTGGATATTTTTGCTGTTGAAATAGGCTTTGATGTAAAAGATGTATAAACACTTGCCTTGTTTGAAATACCTTAAAGTAGGAGAAACAGTAGTTATTGATCAATTTATTTTATAATCTTTATTTTAAGCCCTGAATGATTTACTTTTGAAGTGTCTTTCTTATTAAGTGTCTGAAATCTCAAAATTCTTTGTTTGCCCACAGAAAGGTATGCCCATGTTTACCTATGATTAAATAATCTCCTACTTTAAAAAGCACGAGTTCTTCGACATGCTTTCATTTTTTCCTAGAATGTTACCTGACAAATGATACCTATATCTTTGTTTTGTAATTGAAGAGTAGGACCATTGCATACGTTGTCCTTGGTTCAAAAGACATTTTGGAGCTTGTGTTTAGTGATTAACTAAAATTTAAGAATGCTGCCCAATATGTACTTACATCAAAGACAAGGATGCCTTAAACTACTAAAAATGATACCAGATTTAAATATTAAATACAAAGCAGAGGAATGTATTTTGTTTGTCTTAATTTGTATTGAAATTAAGAGGTATTGTTACGTATTTTTATATACATTATATTGTAATCACACAGAGGTTCTTATAATAAGCATCGATTTAGTTCAAGTGTATTGAATGAAGCCCAGGCATATGTTGCAAGTCAGTAGCCTTGATTTGATAATCTGTTTTGATGAGATCTGGTGGATAAACCTGTTGTAGTGAAAAGACAAAGCAGGAATAAAACAATCTAAATTCACTCTAATACACTCAAAATAAACCACCTATGTACTTACAAGTTTGTATTGACAATATTATAAGTACTTTACAAAAAGAAAATAAGATTAGCTTCATTATCAGTCCCAAATGTATTATAATAAAAGTCTCTTACAGATTCATCTCATGCTGGTTTCTATTTACAGCTGGTAAACATTAATAAAATTAATTGCAGTGTCTAGCATTTTTTTTTCTTAGTTCAATCATATTCTACTTACCACATATGAGAATCAGATATACCTATGATTAGGTGCATTCAATCCTCCCAAAGAAAAACAACCAGTATTTCTTACAATAAATAAAATTGGAATTAATTTATATGGAGGAAATAATTCTCAAAACATGCTGACATAATACTTTAAGATAATAACCAAAGCATGGATTATTCACATGCTAAACTGATGCTCTTCACACATAGATTTTATTATTCATAACAGTGTGATAAAATTGCAAGTATATGGGAAGGGTTTGACAGAATGAGCATTGCTTCAGCAAAGCATGTCAGTTTGTAGAATGTTTAGAAGATTTGAAGTAACGTTTATGTTTCAATGGCTTAGACTATCAGCATCCACCTGCAAAGTAATTTAATTAAAAATGTTGTTTTCTCTGGTGTTTACTATGTCATTAATAATTCAAATATATATGTACACCTGGAGATGTCAACTTAATGTTTAATGTGAAATTTTTACATCAACTATTCAACTATTTCCAGTACCTTAATATTAGTAAATCTTTTATTAAAATTATAAAATTAAAAACTAAATTTATCTTAAAATTTTTCAATAAGCATCACCATAGAACAATATCACTCTGTTCTTATTTGGGTTACAAATGAGCCTTTAAAGGAAATATAACAACAATTAGTTTGTAGAGAATATTGTACCTGTTCTTTTAAATCAAATATTGGTTAATATTTAGTTATTTATAAAGAAGTCGCAGCTTCACTTTGAGCTTACTTTCATTTGAAGTTTTAACACCAGATCTAGAATGGAAATCCCTGAGTAAATTAGTCAATGCTATCTCTAGGGAACTGAGGATTTTTAAAATTTTAACTTAGTTAATATATATTTAATTATGTCTTAGCTAATATTTTAAATGCATTATTTAAATGACTGCAAAAATGATAGAATACATTGGTACATAAATGTGTATATAAAAATAATAATTTCCTTTGTATAGACATAATTTTAGCTCCCAGTAAACTTTGATGTTTTGTTTAAAGTCACTACAGTAATATATGGTGATAGGGAGCCATCTATTTCCATAATAAGTCCCAATGAATAATGATACTTTTAATTCAGCAAAGCACTCTAATCAATGTTATAATAGAATGTAATCATAATTGTCATTCACATTAACCATTGTTACCTTTGGTCCCTGGATATCACTTCATAAGTGTGCTCCTCTTTTTCCAAGTTTCTGAAAGAAATATATTGCTGATATATTACTAAAGAAAAAGCTATAGAAATTAAATTGATTAATCTGAAGTAAGATCATAAGAAAGACATATAAAACAAGTATTAATGTGTTTAGTGTGAACTCCTGGAGGGTAGGTAAACAATTTTACACCTTATTATTCATTTAACAAAATAGCTTTAATTCATTAAGAACATTTCGCTGAAATTTGAATAACTAATGCAGACTTCATATATATGAAGCACTTAAAGATAGCAACTGCATGTATAATAAATCATTAGAAAAATCTCTGACACCTAATAGTGTCCAGTGTAGTGGTAGAGCTACAGTGAGAGATTTAAAGTGTAAATGAGAGCGAGAGAGAGAGAGCAAGAAACAGAGAAGTGGAGAATTAGATGTTAAGAGAAATAATACACAAGATTTGCCATTTAAAAATGTGTTTTGTAAGTTACTTAAACATTTTACTATGCTTTAGTTTTCTTATTTGTAAAATGGAAATGATAATAACTATCTGATAGTTTGTGTGCATGTATGTAATGACTAATTGAAATAACATAGGCGAAGTGTTTCAGGGTCTCACGGTCTCACAGTTTTTTTCTAGAAGAGCAGATAGAAGGGGCATATTCTTCTTAGAGTTTACAAATTTTGCCCAATAAAATTACTAGAAATTAATCTTTTCAGGATTAGAATAACTTAACCAAGCAAGGAGTGGCGGGGTGATGACATTGGAGGCTTTCTTCTGGACACAGCTGAAAGCAAATATCAAATACAGAATGTGGTGTGTTCAGAAAATCTTCATAGACAAAGGGTGTTATTCCTGAAGAACCTGCATGATTACAGGAGAAAGAAAGTATTACACAGTGATTGAGTAACTAGCTCTGAAATGTGGAATGTTTGCCTGTTCTTGAGTGTTAAATTAATAGTATCATATACTATGTACTCTTTGTCACCTGACATTTTCACTCAACATATTGACTTTGGGATTATATTGTGTTGTTGTGCAAATGATATTTCATTTGTTTTTGCTGTACAATATTACAGTATACGAATATATCAACATTTATCATTGATGAACATCTGGATTGTTTACCATGTTTGGCTTTTATGAATAAAGTTGTTACAAATATTTCACACAAATCTTTTTGTTAGCAAAGCTCTCAATTCTTTTGGGAACTGCTGCCTAGGAACATATCCCTAAGGACAAATAAAAAGACATATGATTAGCTTTAGTATAACCTGTCAAGCAGTTTTTCAAACCAATTATGCCAATTATATGACTACTGGCAATATATGAACATTCAACATGTTTACCAACCACTGGTTTTATAAGTCACTTTAGCTTTTAGCCATTGTGATGTGTTTATAGTTGTAGCTGATTGGAGTTTTGTCTCTCAGACATATTTCAAAAGAGAACCTGACACTAAGAATGCAACTGGGAGTTGTTCATATTGCCTGTATTAGACTTTGAGCTAAAACTATGCCCTTTTCTGGCAGCGTCCAGCCAATGACTGAGCAGATTACTGCTACAAGGAGTCGTCATTACTGGGCAATGTAGAATTTTTCTGTGGGTAACATTAGCACTGAAGTTTCTCATTGTGATGGCTAAAACATTCTCAGGACTCTGCTACACTCTGAGGTTCTTCTTACCTGATCCGCCATTGCTCCCACCTCTTTTCCCAGACCTGCATTGCAACAGAAGGATTTTACTGCCTACTCTTGCTCCTTCTCTCCTTGATGGTTCACACTCATTACCCTGGTAAATCCCATATATCTGCTTCCCTCTTGACATCTGCTTCCTGGAGCACCTGAACAACACAGTAGTGATATTTCCCTAGTTATGATATTAATTTCTGCAATGAATAAAGACATAGCTCACCTTATTATGTATGTATTCACCATGTTAATATCTTCTTTTGTAATATGCCAGTTCAAGTCTTTTGGTGACTTTTCCAATAGGATATTTATCTTTTCTCTTGGATAAATTATTTAGGTATTCTGGATGAGTTACCTTTCCTATATATATGCTACAAACATATTTTTTTCAGTCCCAATTTCTGGTTCATAATTTTTGGTATTTTTATAAATATAATTCCTTAACTTTAATAATGGAATTCATTTCATGTATTTTTTATAGTAGATAGGTCTTCCTAATGGTATTTCCTTTTATAGCTGTTTTTTCAATGATACAGTATATCATTATTCTAGTTCCAGTTCCTTTGCATCCTTATAAATTTACCACACTAACAAAATAAAGGAAAATTAAAAATATGACCATTGTATTAGACACGAAAAACATTTGGAAAAAAATCACACTCCATTTATAATAAACAGACTTTCAACAAGCCTTCAATAGAAGAGATCTCACTTAAACATAGACAGAATGTCTACTTAAAAACTTGAATGACTGTATGACTTAAGTGTGAAAATGAAATGTTTCTAAGTTTAGAATACAAACAAGGGTGCTTACTATTAATGATTCTGCTAAATATTTAATATGATTTTAGGTAATGCCATAATAAAGAAAAAATAAAGGGTATGATATTTGAAGAAAAATATGTAAAACCATCATGATTTGCAGACTTCATGATGTATATATAGGAGAAAATACAATGGAAATGATGAACCTATTAACAAATATTATTACTAAGTAAATTAAGTATATTTCTAGAACTGATGTAAATATATAAAAATCAATATTCTATAGATTATCAATAAACCATTAAAATGTAATACTAAAAGTAATACCATTTTGGTCTAGAATATAGTAATAAAATGCAATTAATATAATTAGTATCTAGGCCATTTTAAAATATGCAATAAGTTCACATTGAGAATTTGTAAACATTGCTAACATGGTGTTTTTATAAAATTTAAAGATTCTTTTGATGGCCAGACACAGCACACTGACACTCGGATAGAGGAAAGGCAGAACTCTTTGTTACTTACAGCTCCAAAGGAAAGAAGGTCTGCAGGCTGGGCCATGAAGGGGTTTGGTTACACCTTGGGGTAGGGTAAGTACAAGCTGGAACCATTGAAGGCAGTTCCTATCTGTCAAGTTGGGCGGGCCTAGCTAGTTCCCTGTAACTTGGCTAATTTGAATAATTTCATGAGCTCCAGGGCAGCGTAAGACCTGTTCCTAGCTGTTTGGTACCTGAACCCTGGGGATGTTAGCAAAAGTACATAATAACCCCAACTGTGAGAGCCATAGAAGTAAATGGAGTATGGATTTAATCAACTACATAAGAAAGAGAACTAACTAGACTGCAGGTCCTCAATACTGGCCCAAACAGCATTTCTAAGTAAATGAAAAAACAAAACAAAAACAACTAAATTACATGTGGTAAATGATATTGATTGATTTTTTTTTTTTTTTCCAAAAGTTAAGCCAACCTTAGTATTCTAAAAAACTTGTTTAGGACATGAAGTAGTATCCTTTATGTATCAATAAATTCAATTTGATATATTGTATTTTACAATTTTGTATTTATAGTCATGAGGGATATTGCCCTTATTCTTTTCTTGTAATGTTCATTTCAGGTTTTGATATCATAGTTATAGTGGTCTAATAAAATTTGTTGGGAAATTCTTCCTCTCTTTCTGTATTTTAAAGTGCTTTATGTAAGATAGTTATGATTTTGTTTCCTCAAATCCATGGGTGAGTTTGCCCATGAAGCCATTTGGAAACAGAATTTGCTTTGTGAAAAATATTTCTGAAATTTATGAGTCAAATTATTGTATATGTTTCTTTTTATTTATTCCAACTTATTATTTCAGCTATTTTTCTTGATTACTTTAAATAACAAATTTTCCCATACATACTTTTGTCTGTTTTTTCCTTTGATCTACTAAAAGATGATATTTATGTTCATCTTGGGATGAACTTGACTACTTTTTTAAAAATTATGCATCTTGCTTTGGCCCTAACAGTAAACAGCTAGTTTTTTTAAAGAATACATTCAGATGTTTCTATTTAGCTCATCTCTAATACTTAATGTCAGATAATATTATAATTGATGTTGTTAAAGAAGCAGAACATAGGTTTCATTTATTTCAAACAGACTTGTGAAATAAATATATAACTTATTTCACATATACTTGCCTCGTTCAGATTTCAGATTGGGGGTCATTCCTTATATAATTCTTTTAATTTTGATTTTGAAATTTTTAATAAAAGTAGATCCCCAATTTTGTTTAATATGATTATTATGTGATTAACCTCCATAGAACTATTAATAATAGTGAATTATAATTTCATTACCACTATATGAATCTAATGAATTATATTAATAGTTTTCTAATATTGAACTATCCTTGCATTTTTTTATTAAAACTCACTTGAAGTCGGACACGGTGGCTCAAACCTGTAATGCAAGCACTTTGGGAGGCCTAGGTGGGAGAATCACTTGAAGTCAGGAGTTCAAGACCAAACTGACCAACATGGTGAAACCCTATCTGTACTAAAAATACAAAAATAACTGGGCATGGTAGTTGGCGGCTGTAATCCCAGCTACTCGGGAGGCTGAGGCAAGGGAGACTTGCTTGAACCCGGGAGGCAGAAGTTTCAGTGAATCTATATCATGCCACTGCACTCCAGCCTGGGTGACAGAGCAAGAGTCTGTCTCAAAAAACAAAAAACAAAACAAAACATAAAACCTTACTTTATATCAAATTATTATTCTATTAAAGTCCTATTTGTTACAATTATATTAAATATTTTTAATTTAATTTTTTAACTGAAATATGTTAATTATGTCTATTTATGGGGTAAAATGTGGTGTTTTGATCTAGATATATAGTAGAAAGATTAAATCAAGCTAATTGACATATCTTATCACCTCACCCAACTTACCTTTTTTTTTGTTGTGAGAACATTAGCAATCTATTTTTTTTGCAATCTATTCATTTTGCAATTTTGAAATATATATTATAATGTATTTCAAATATGTGTGCTGCCTAGGAACATATACCTAAGGACAAATATGTTTGAAATAGATTATTTATAACTGTCACCACAATTCAGTACACCAGGTAATTAAATATTATTTCTACAGTCTGTCTGAATCTTTGTATTTTTTGTATCAATGTCTCCCCTTTCTTCATTCCTCCCCAAACTCAACCTGTGGTAACCACCTTTCTACTCTCTGTTTCTGTCAGTTTAACTTTTTAGATTCTAGGTTTAAGTGAGATCATACAGTATTTGTCTTGTGCCTAGCTTATTTTACTTGGCATAATGTCCCTCAGATCCATCCATGTTTTTACAAGTAAAGAAATTTTTTAAGTCTTTATTATATTTAATTCTATAATATTATATTTATAACAGTATATTTATTGAATATTATGTTCAATATTGTGTAAAATATTTATATTTCATTGCATATTTACAATAATAATATTTAAAGAATATTTGTGATGTTAAGCCATTGCTAATCATTTTAAATCTCATAACAATTTTACACATTAAGTTTTTTTTATTTAAGCAATGAGAAAATTTAAGGATAGAAAGATTTAATAACTGGTCAAGACACACATCTAGAAAGTGGATACTATCAAATGACGTAGCAGGCATTGAAACAAATCCTGTTGAAATAAAAAACTCTTGTGTTTATCCATCAAATTATGTTGAATTACATGAATGCTAACACAATATTTAATTGATTTTGCTTTTCCAAATTGTGTAAACTCATAGATATGCTTTTAATCAAATTCTATAGCACTAGGCATTATACTCGATGCTTTATAAACCTTCACCCAAAGTAGGCTTTGTTAAGTGTAGAGAAAAAAATATGCATATGTGTATGTGTCTAATTTATTCAGAAAATTATTAGAAGAAACACAGAGATGTCAGCATTGGCAAAAAATAAAATCTAGTATCTACTCACAAGTTCCTTTGAACTGTATCACTTCTTGTTGGGATATCAGTAGATAATTGTATGTGACCCTTAAAGATGCTAGCCTTGCTATACCATAAATTATATATTAACCTAATAATAGAAACTTCAGTTTTCAAACTTTGTCAATTTTGTTTGACACAGAGTTAGCCAACATTAAGAGCAAAAGAACTTAACTTTTGCTGTTTTGGATATTTTTACAATGAAATTCACCAAAGGTCTCATTCCATTTTTTGTTAGTTACTGATGATGGACTTTGGTGTGCCTGTCTTAAATTTACTCTAAATTCATAAACCCAAATCTGGAGGAAATTTTGAGTTAACTAAAACTAATCCTTGTGGGCAATCTTGAATCCTTTTATTCACCACATCTTTCCTCAAATGTTACTTCTAATCTTATTTTCTGAAAACACTTTTTTTTTCACTTTCCATTATATTCAGGAAACTACATTGACCTCTAGTTACCTATAGTTTAATGTCCAATCCCTCAGCTTAAAGTTCACTGATAATGCAGGACATCATCGTTCTTCCTATCCTCTATCTATACTGGAATGTAACTGCTCACTCTTTGAGTAATCTCTGGATCAATTTTAAAGAAAAACAATTTTGAAATCTTGTCGGAGAAACTTCAATTAAGATATTAAGTATTATATTTAACAAATATATCTCTTATGAGGTATCACTTCAAAACAAATTGTTTGTATTATATCTACATATATAATATATAATACAGGAAAATATGTTAGCTTCAATTAGTTCATGCTTATGTAGTACTTCAATGTTTTAGAAAATGCATAAGTGAATACGAGAAAATTGAATGACATTGATCTGTTTTGAAGTAGGAATTTTCTCAAAGATATGTTTTCTACCACATTTTAGCTTATTTTGGCTTTGTACTTTTTTCTTTCCCATTGTTCTTGCACTCAGCAGTTGCTCCAATCAAAAGCAGTGTCTCCCTGCATTTTAGCCTTTCTCTGCTGTAGAAACCCAGCAGAATAGCTGACCACACCATGCTATAAATACTGGTTTTAGTCAAAGCTTAAGTAAAAAGGCTCCTTAGCTCCAACCCAAAAAAAGGATTTGAAGATATTTGAAGCTTCTAAATCTTTCTTATTATGTGAAGGCAGATTCTAATTTAAAGGCAGTACTTCTATTCCAGCTGATATATGGTGCTGCCTTTAGAAGTGCAATTAAGCTGCGTTAGTGAAGAGGTCATGTCAGAAATCACGAAAATTAAACATTTATAACCTGAGATCAGAAATGTTTGTGCATCACACCAATGATCCTCCATTTATACAATTATCCAGTCCTTAGATTTCTGGGATCTTAAAACAGAAACCATTAATAGAGTAAAAATAAGTATGAAATGAACATTAGATGCAATTCTAATGAAAAATATATTAGTCAATGCTAATGCAAGCAAATGGAAATTAAAAATATCAGGCTAAGCATGATCAGGGTAAGCACAATCAGGGCATAATTATTCTTGATGTTCTAAGCAGTAGAAAGATCAATGTTTCTGAAAGCTTGGAAATTTTACCAAATTATGTGAACCATAATGGTAAAGAACCAACATGGTAAAGTCTATACTTCATACTGGGGCAGACTTTTCTGTCTGGACACTACCTGTTAATAGAAATATTGACAAAATTTTACATATATAAAGTAAATACATATCTTTTAAGTTACTGCTATGTAGCATGCTAAATGTTGGGTATTAAACTAAGCATAAAATACAAGTTATCCTTTATGAACTTGGAGTCTAGTTAAAGAAAGCAGATAAAGTGAAGAGATTGCAATGCAGTATTACATATGACGTGTTTACGGAATCTTCCAGGATATAGGCAAGAGGATATCAAATCAGAATAAATGAAGAAATTAAGCAGCAAAACAAAGGATTGTGCAGGAATAAAATGATAAAACTGTTTTTTTGAGAGGTGAGGCAGCCTCTGCAGCCCCATGCACACTCTGTAGTGTTTCTCCTTGAAAGCATAATAGGCTATATAAAAGGCTCAATCTTTTGATTTTACAATGCAGGGTTGAAGGCTTTCTATCCCTTGGAATAAATATGTAACTCTGAAAATTATTTCCTTAAAAGTTATACTGGCGATAATCACTACATGCAACTATTTATCTCTCAAGGACATAGTTTTATTTTATTTTTTCACTTTACTGTATGAATTTCTGTAAAATTCTATTCAGACTTGTAGTGACCTTTGTGTTAACTTGAAGACATACTCTTCTGATAATGTTTATTTAATATTAAATAGTTTAGACTCTATTTTTTATATTGATATGAAGGACTCTTGTTAGCAAGATGTTCATCTAATAATGTTTATTATTATCAGTTATTTAATACTAAATAGTTTAACCTGCTTTTTCTATATTTGTATAAAGGAGTTTTTTGTTAGCAAGATAATTTTACTTTGCTAATGTTGCTAATTTTTCTAATTCTTCTATCGAGAATTTAGTAGAACATACTCCTGCATTAGAAAGAATAATAAATTCCCTTTTACTTGTAAGTTTTATTTTATGATTCTAACATTTTCATTAAGGGCTCAGTTTAAACAAATACACCATAGACTAGGTGTTTTGTTGTTGTTGTTGTTTTTGAGACAGAGCCTTGCTCTGTCGCCCAGGCTGAAGTGCAGTGGTGCGATCTCGGCTCACTGCAAGCCCCGCCTCCTCGGTTCACACCCTTCTCCTGCCTCAGCCTCCGGAGTAAATAGCTGGGACTACAGGCACCCGCCACGGCACTGGTTTTTTTTTTTTTTTTTTTTTTTGTATTTTTAGTAGAGACGGGGTTTCTCCGTGTTAGCCAGGATGGTCTCTATCCCCTGACCTCGTGATTCTCCCGCCCTGGTCTCCCAAAGTGCTGGGATTACTATCGTGAGCCACCGCACCCGGCCACCATAGGCTAGGTGTCTTAAACAACAAAACTTTACTACTCATGCTTCTGGAGGCTGAGAAATCCCAGTTAAGGTGTTGGTATAGTTGGCATCTGCTGAGGGCCTTCTACCTCACTGGTTTCTAGAAGACAGTTGTCTCACTGTAGCCTCACTTGGAAAAAAAAAAAAAGAGACAGAGAGAGCAAGAGAGCTCTCTTAAGTCTCTTTTATGAGGACACTAATCCGCTTCATTAGTTCCATAGCCTCATGACCTAATTACCTCCCAAACGCCCCATCTAATATTATCACATTAGGGATTAAGATTTCAACATATGAATTTAGGGAGTACACAAACAGTTCATCACACTAGGGTAGCACATTTGTTGTAGTTACTAAACATGCAATGATTAAGAATACTGTATTTTGATTTATTTAAATCAATGCATTATGATAATCAAAAGCATCTATATATAATTTAAACTAGACTCAAAATTACAAATATATCACCACTTTGCCCTCCCTGATTTGAGGTGTTATGAGGATTCTGCCAAGATAAAAATCTATCTTAGAACTCTTAAGAATTATCTCAGTTTTGCTTTATCAGCATGCTATTTTGATGGCCTTTTAGGAATATATAAACTCCATTGATGCACAGAACTAAAAACACAATTCACTACAAATAATGATAAATTTGAATTCAATCGAATAAAATTCTGCAAGTCCAAACTCACTACTGGATTATAGCTTATGTTAGCAGGATAAAGACACACAAAAGAAAGCCTGCTCATCAGTACTAAAAATTGAAGGAAAATAAGTGGAAAGAAAAATGAAAATCTAACAGATTTATATATGTATCTCTATGTCTTTTATCCACATGAATATCTATTTACATATGTATCTATAACTCTATATCACATTAATCCAAACAGCAATCAGAATAGCAAAGGAGATTATCATGGCCTATCTTTCAAAGTGGATTTGATAAGCAAAGAAAGAAAAAGAAAGAAAGCTTTGAGCTCTAATGTTTCCCACCCTCCCTTAACGTAGACTCCATCAAAAATTCTGTGAAAACATGATATAAGAGAGAAATAAAAATCAGAAATCCTGAAATTTCCTTTACTTCTAATTTGAAGTGAAGCAGATGGTCAGTTTAAGCAGGTATTCTGGGGATAGATACACAAATCTAAAAGATGCTAATAGCAGAAGCTACTCATAGAGCTTGTGATTCTCCAAAAGGCAAGGAAAACCAGTGTACTAAGCATTTTGTGGGTGTGTGTGCCTACTGGGAGGATAACTGGAGAGTGAAGACAAAATTATCATAATCACCCAGAGCTAATTATCTCCTTCAGTAAACAGGAATTTAGCAGAAAGGAAGTTAAATGAGAAAATAGATAAGGGAAAACCCTCTAGGGAAGTATGAGGGCTAGGGAAATAAAGTACTCTAGGAACTCAGTTGAAGTTTTCTCTCCAGCTGGACACTGGCAGTGCCATAGCCCCAAAATCCTGTTGTGCCAGATGTTTTCTACTAGGGTAAATGGAATGTGAGTGACTGAGACAGAGTCTCTCAGGAGTGATGGAGAAACAGAGGAAGTGAAAGATTGTTGGATAAATTGCCACTGTCGAAGTAACTCTTTAGGAGACCCTCAAAATGGAGAATAGCTACAAACCTAATTCATGTGTTCCACATAAATGCAATAATAATTTTCTTATGTGCCTGGGAAATAATGGAAAACTAAAAAAGGGCAACTATCACTTAAGAAGAAAATAAATTATTCATGTAATAACCAGGATAATAGTCCAAAAGTTGAAAAGTAATTAATAAACAGTGCCCCCAGTTCCGAATGCATCAAAGATTGTTCAACTGTAGCCTGGACCTTGAAACCATAGAGCAGCTTATATTTTGAAGGGTTTTTTTTTTTTTTTTTTTTTGTGGTTGGGGAGGCAGGGGGCAGAAGTGACAGACAATGATTGAATAATTTCTAATTGAAATGTTTCGGTAAGTTTCTTTTTGGATATTTCAGAATCATGTTTTAAAGAAACATCATTTGGAGTATTGTATTTGTTGATTCTTGTTGCTACATGTATAGAAAATTTTGAAGTTCATTAATGACAAGATAGGCTACGAGTATTTTCTTTCTAAAGTCAGTTGATTTTTAAAAATAAGTGATATTCATTTTAACAAAATAAGACATTTATATTGAGATTCAAATGAAATACAAATATACTGCTACTCATTCTCTTCTTTAGGAAAAATTCTGTAGAAATGCCTACTGAAAAGCACTACAATTTCTGATCAAAATGAAATAATGTCTCCACAAGAGTACTACTAATACTTTCCAGGCATGAAGCTACTGGATGTATACTCAGTATACTTTTAGCATCTCAAAGACATATAAACATCTGATAATTTTTCTGAAATTTCTCCACTTTACAGAATTTATTTATAATAGCCCACAATTTCCCCAAAGCCCCAGTTCCTTAAAAATATTTACCTTTTCTTAAGATTATTTTACAAATTAGTGTAAATTATATACTCACAGACATGAATAAACACCAAAAAAGAGCAAACAGCTGTTTGAGTTGAAGTACACATCTGTTGGCAAGTGAAGAAATTTTATGTATGCTACATTACATCTGCCCCTTATTTTTCTCTTGATGGTAAATATCATAAATAAGAATGGTATTTTACCAATTAAAATAATCATCACCAGGAAGTTGTCTACTTTTGTAACCTCAAATGTTGCATTTATCTCACATTTTTATGTTATAAAGGAAATCTCTTACAAAAGGTATTTTGTGAATCACAAGTAGGATTTACCTGTAAAGTCATGTTTGTAACGATTAATTATAGCATACACTGTTTAAAATTATTAGAAGAATTGTGTTTAGATACACTATGTCATCAACTGACTAAGTTTATTTTTATTAGCGGGCTAGATAGTAGTTAGAATCACTTTCTAATTACATATCTGCATATTTTATATTGATATAAATAGCTGCATTATTTTCTTTTTTTTTCTTTTTTATTTTTATTATTGTACTTTAAGTTCTAGGGTACATGTGCATAACGTGCAGGTTTGTTACATATGTATACTTGTGCCATGTTGGTGTGCTGCACCCATCAACTCGTCAGCACCCATCAATTCATCATTTATATCAGGTATAACTCCCCAATGCAATCCCTCCCCCCTCCCCCCTCCCCATGATAGGCCCCAGTGTGTGATGTTCCCCTTCCCAAGTCCAAGTGATCTCATTGTTCAGTTCCCACCTATGAGTGAGAACATGGATGTTTGGTTTTCTGTTCTTGTGATAGTTTGCTAAGAATGATGGTTTCCAGCTGCATCCATGTCCCTACAAAGGACGCAAACTCATCTTTTTTTATGGCTGCATAGTATTCCATGGTGTATATGTGCCACATTTTCTTAATCCAGTCTGTCACAATAGCTGCATTATTTTCTTGACACCACAGCGAATAAAAAAGAGTCATGATTTATTGCAAACTATGGCAACCTGTGAAAATCAGTTAAGTGGAACTGAATTAGCAAATCCTAAACAATAGTACACACATTTAAAAGGGGTACAGTAACCCAAGGTGTTAAGTAGGTGGTATATATTTATGGAGCTGAGATTTACTACATTTTCATATTGTCTGCCTCTAAACTATGGGAGAACATATTAAAATAGATCTAATAAAACATTTAAACAGCCCAATGGAAAAGGTAAGCTACTATAGCCAAAAATGTTACAGGTTTTATAGAAACACATTAAATATCAAAATTATTTAGAAGAAAAATTGGGAAATCTAGTTTTAGAAAAATGATAACCTGCATAGGAAGTGCTTTCTTTTTATTTTTAAACATAATATATGTCAATATTTGATAGGAAAATCTCAGTTTTTCTCGAACTTGTCACCATAGTTACTTCAGTAGCTTCCTATTCATTCAGCCAGGGGATAGAGTGGAGAACTCTAAATGCAGTAAGAAAACCTAATTTCAAATATTGGATCAGGTACCTATTTTTCATGTCACAATTTTTGCACAAATCATCTGATCCTCATATATTTTGTGTAAAACTAGTAATACTTTTGTCATAAGAATTAGATAGTTTTAAAAGTTGAAATTCATATTGCACTATTCTACCTCAATGTATTTTCAAAATATTTGTTTTTTCCTGAGAATTTTGTGCTTTCTTTTGATGTACTTTTTAAATTTCAAATGTAGAAGTTTCATCTTAATTTTTAATCAAATACTTTTAAAAAACTTTTTTTTACAAAAACCAATATTACACATCTCAAAATATATTTTGACTAAAATATTCATTAAATATGTTAAATTATTTAGTAAAATGTATACATTATGTTCAATACAGATTTACCTGGAAGTCAAGGATTGTACCGAAAATACCAGAAATGTAAATAAGTGTGTGATGGTTCTGCATTTAATCCTGTAGTAGATTGTTTTAAAAGTAATACTCTATGTTAGCTTTTTCTTCTACCTAGTGCTAGTTGCTGTCAGGAGGGAGGTCTAGTATAAAACAAAAGGAATAGTCTTTGAAGGCATCCTTACTACCTACTATTTTAACTCCTTGTATAAGAAAATGAGCTCTTGTTTTCCTGATGAAATATTATAAAAACTCTATCTTGAAATTGAGTAGTATCTTCCACACATTACAATCATCTCTCTAATGTGGTATCTAAAGCAAATATTCTTCCAGCAAAATCTTCATTCGTTACCACAGTACATTATATTTGATGTCTGTCCCAAATATAAACATTTTATTCAATGACTATTTTGACATTCTGAAGGGAATGGAAATGAAAAGAATCTATTCATAGTATCACTATAGGTTTTATATAGAGATATATTTGTATATGTTTTATGCCCATTAGTCAAGTAAGTGCTAAAGTTTAAATTCTCAAGAAACACAGTCTGTGATAGAGTTTAAAATGCAAATAATTTCTTTTATCAATATCAACATCTGGGAAACTACGGAGAGGGAGCAAGATTGGGCACAGGAAGAACAGTAATGTCTGGTTACCACATTCTGCTGACTGCCACATGAAACTGTAGAGATAAAACGACTCCCCAGTCATTAAATGGAGGAAAATTCGAGAAAGGCTGTAATGTAGGCTTGGGTCATGTTGACTTGTTCACAGTAGGCAATTCCTGAAGGAGCAGATGACTGAGAAAATCTTCAAACATAATTCACAGCAGCTAGAACAAATCATTCTTCCATAAAATTTATGTTAATATGTAAAAAGCAAATATAAATTATTTTTGTCCAAAAGAGATAATAATTTCTGTAAAGTTAAATTCATAGCTCTGCTTTTATCGTGGTACTTAAAACTTCAGCTTCACAGACCCTGAGACCCTGCTAAATGGTTTATAAAGTCAATTTTAGAAATAATTAAATAGTGATACTAATAAATATTCACCTTTTCCATTGAACTAATAGTTTATTGGACATGTAAAACTAGTGGGTACGTTATTAGTGGCACAAAAATATATATGTTGTATACACATATTGGTTTAACTCTGAAATGATCTTTTGAAACAAATAAATTTAACTTTAACTTGAATACACTTAAAAATTGACGTGAAAATCAAATTTTGAGGAACATTTGATTTTAAAATACAGTTAGTCATGTATCACATTATGACAAAAATATGTTCTGAGAAATGTGTCACTATGTGACTTCATCTTTGTGTGAACATCATAGAGTGCACTTATACAAACCTGGATGACATAGCCTACTACATATCTCCACTGTATGATATAGCCTATTTCATCTAGGCTAAAAACCTGTATGCCATGTCACTGTATGGAATACTGTAGACAAATGTAACGCAATGGTAAGTATTTGTGTAGCTAAGCAATTCAAATATAGAAAAAGCACATTAAAAATAATCACAACCTTATGGGACCACCTCATTGACTGAAATGTTAGGAGGTTCATGACTGTATTCTATGGTGAAATGCACATTTGCTACATGGCAAATTATAATAAGTATCTCCACAAAAATTAGTTATGATGTTACTTGAGTTGCAAACTCAAACACATTATCTTTCCACTGCCCGCCATTTTTATCCGTAAAAACAACCTGACAGAAAAATTATGATTATTCAGTCCTGGGTATTTGATGAATATTTTCTTGAAAAGTGAACAAGGGGAATCCCTCACTTTATAGAAAACATCCACAGTGCTGTTGCAATCATAAAATATGAACTTTCAAGCTTCTTGATTTAAGAATGTTCTTATGGGGGCAGGCCCAAGACGGCTGAATAGGAACAGCTCTAGCCTCCAGCTCCCAGCGTGAGTGACACAGAAGACAGGTGATTTCTGCATTTTCAACTGAGGTACCAGGTTCATCTCACTGGGGAGTGCTGGACAATCAGTGCTGGTCAGCTGGTGCAGCCCAACCAGTGAGAGCTGAAGCAGGGCGAGGCATCGCCTCACCTGGGAAATGCAAAGGGGAAGGGAATCCCTTTTCCTAGCCAAGGGAAACTGAGATAACACCTGGAAAATTGGGTAACTCCCACCCTAATATTGTGCTTTACCAAGGGTCTTAGCAAACGGCACACCAGGATATTATATCCCGCACCTGGCCCAGAGGGTCCCACGCCCATGGAGCCTCCCTCATTGCTAGCACAGCAGTCTGAGATCTAACTGCAAGGCAGCAACGCGGCTGGGGGAGGGGCACTTGCTATTGCTGAGGCTTAAGTGGGTAAATAAAACCACTGGCAAGCTAGAATTGGGTGGAGCCCACCGCAGCTCAAGGAGGCCAGCCTGCCTCTGTAGATGCCTCCTCTGGGGATAGGGCATAGCTAAACAAAAAGCAGCAGAAACCTCGGCAGAGGTAAATGCCCCTGTCTGATAGCTTTGAAGAGAGCAGTGGATTGCCCAGCATGGAGGTTGAGATCTGAGAACAGACAGATTGCCTGCTCAAGTGGGTCCCTGATTGCTGAGTAACCTAACTGGAAGACACATCACCCAATAGGTGCAGACCAACACCTCACACCTCACACAGCGGGATACACCCCTGAGATGAAGCTTCTAGAGTGAGAATCAGACAGCAACACTCGCTGTTCAGCAATATTCTATCTATCTTCTGCAGGCTCTGTTGCTGATACCCAGGCAAACAGGGTCTGGAGTGAACCTCAAACAAAATCCAACAGACCTGTGGCTGAGGGTCCTGACTGTTAGAAGGAAAACTAACAAACAGAAAGGACACCCACACCAAAACCCCATCAGTA
>NW_012123376.1:10370457-10370685 GCF_000951035.1 Colobus angolensis palliatus
GAATCTCTGGGACACATTTAAAGCAGTGTGTAGAGGGAAATTTATAGTACTAAATGCCGACAAGAGAAAGCTGGAAAGATCTAAAATTGACACCCTAACATCACAATTAAAAGAACTAGAGAAGCAAGGGCAAACACATTCAAAAGCTAACAGAAGGCAAGAAATAACTAAGATCAGAGCAGAACTGAAGGAGATAAGAGACACAAAAAACCCTCCAAAAAATCAATG
>NW_012123376.1:10373210-10402222 GCF_000951035.1 Colobus angolensis palliatus
GATTCCTCAAGGATCTAGAACTAGAAATACCATTTGACCCAGCCATCCCATTACCAGAGATATACCCAAAGGATTATAAGTCATGCTGCTATAAAGACACATGCGCAGGTTTGTTTATTGCGGCACTATTCACAATAGCAAAGACTTGGAATCAACCAAAATGTCCATCAGTGACAGACTGAATTAACAAAATGTGGCACATATACACCATGGAATACTATGCAGCCATAAAAGAGGATGAGTTTGTGTCCTGTGTAGGGACATGGATGCAGCTGGAAACCATCATTTTCAGCAAATTATTGCAAGAACTGAAAACCAAATACCGCATGTTCTGCCTCATAAGTGAGAACTGAACAATAAGATCACTTGGTCACAGGAAGGGGAACATTACCCACCAGGTCCTATTGTAGGGAGCAGACAGGGGTTAGGGATAGCATCAGGAGATATACCTAATGTAAATGACGAGTTAATGGGTGCAGTACACCAACATGGCACATGTATACATATGTAACAAACCTGCACCTTGTGCACATGTACCCTAAAATATAATAATAACCAAAAGAAAGTATGTCATATCCAATAAAAAAGATATATTAAAAATTAAATAAAATTTTGCTAATTTATATTGCTTTCACAATAATAAAAGGAATTTTTAAAATTATTTTAATAAAATGGTAATAAATTAATTTTGTCTGTGTATTAATATAATTGAATGCCTCTTTAATATTTGTTATCATAGTAAATGCAACTAACGTATTTAAAATTGATTTCTTAAATAGCCATTTTTCCTTTGGCCACAAATTATATTTCCACACTACAAGTACGTGTGGATGTCATATTACCTCACATCCCTAGATGATATTAAGTGTGTTAAATAGTATGTTGCTAACATTAACTTAGGTGTATCCAAGAAAATATAGGCTTAGGCCAATTCAAGAAAAAATTGATATTGCTAGAAAGCAACAAATCTTAAATATGTAACTCCATCTTTCAGTAGAAATATTTCCTACAATTTCAAACTCTAATTTTACATTTTTTACATTTTAGTTTTATCAACATTAAGGTAGATATATGGTTCACTCAGTAGATATTCCAAATATTTACCCATTTTACTTTTATACATTTAACTTGTCAAAAATCAAATTCATTAATGTAACTACTGATGATATAAGAACATTCCTTTTTTTTTTTTTCTTTTTTACTTTTTTAACATTTGTTTTAGATTCTGGGGTACATGTGAAGGTTTGTTACATAGATTAACTTGTGTCCTTGTGTCCTGTGGATTTGATGTACTGATTTTTTCATCACCCAGATATTAAGCCCATTACCCAATAGTGATCTGATCCTTTCCTTTCTCCCACCCTCCGTTGTGTTCATAAGTTCTCATCATTAGGTCCAACTTATAAGTGAGAACATACAGTATTTGGTTTTCTGTTCCTGTTTAATTTGCTAGGGATAAAAGCCTCCAGCTCCATTCATGTTCCTGCAAAAGACATAATCTTGTTCTTTTTTATGGCTGAATAGTATTCCATGGTATATATATACCACATTTTCTTCATCCAATCTGCTATTGATGGGAATTTAGGTGTATTCCATGACTTTACTATTGTGAATAGTGCTGCAATGAACATTTTCATGCATGTGTACTTATGGTAGGATGATTTATATTCTTCTTGATATATGCACAGTCATAGAATTGCTGGGTCAAATGATAATTCTGCTTTTAGCTCTTTGAGGAATTGCCCTACTGCTTTCCACAGTGGTTGAATTAATTTACATTCCCACCAACAGTGTATAAGTGCTCCCTTTTCTCCACAAGTTGCCAACATGTGTTATTTTTTAACTTTTTAGTAGTAGCCATTTTGAGTGATATGAGATGGTATCTCATTGTGGTCTTGCTTTGCATTTCTCTTTTGTTTATTGATGTGGAGTATAGTTTCTTTTTTTATTAATTATACTTTAAGTTCTAGGGTACATGTGCACAATGTGCAGGTTTGTTACATATATATATATACATGTGCTGTGTACCGGTACCATGCTGTTTTGGTTACTGTAGCCTTGTAGTATAGTTTGAAGTCAGGTAGCATGATGTCTCCAGCTTTGTTCTTTTGATTTAGGATTGTCTTGGCAATACAAGCTCTTTTTTGGTTCCATATGAACTGTAAAGCAGTTTTTTCCAATTCTGTGAAGAAAGTCATTGGTAGCTTAAGGGGGATGGCATTGAATCTGTAAATTACCTTGGGCAGTATGACCATTTTCATGATAGTGATTCTTCCTATCCATGAGCATGGTATGTTGATAAACCCACAGCCAATATCATTCCGAATGGGCAAAAACTGGAAGCATTCCCTTTGAAGAGTATTCAATTAGGAAAAGAAGAAGTCAAATTGTCCCTGTTTGCAGATGACGTGATTGTATATTTGGGAAGCCCCATCATCTCAACCCAAAATCTCCTTAAGCTGATAAGCAACTTCAACAAATCTCAGGATACAAAATCAATGTGCAGAAATCACAAGCATTCTTATACACCAATAACAGACAAACAAAGAGAGCCAAATCATGAATGAACTCCCATTCACAATTGCTTCAAAGAGAATAAAATACCTAGGAATCCAACTTACAAGGGATGTGAAGGACTTCTTCAAGGAGAACTACAAACCACTGCTCAGTGAAATAAAAGAGGATATGATATACTTTCAACTGGTATTACACATACTAGTATAGTAAACTCGTGTTTTCAGTAACTGATTTATTTGTGTGACTCATGTGTAAGCAAATGAATCTCAAGTATTTACAAACATTTGTAATTCTATAATAATCTTTTACACAAAAATATTTTTACACATAATACAGTAGTGCAGTTTTGACTAGATGATACTCAATATCAAAGATTTTGTTGGAAAAGTCAAAGTAAAATATAAATTATTTCTGAATTAATATGACATTCTTTTTCAATGTATAATAAATAGAAGTTATTGACAGATTATTCAATGATATGCATGTAGAAGTGCAACTTTAATGCCACATATATAATTTAATATTTACTGAGTATATTCCCACTTATTTTCTTGAACATAATAGTTTTGTTGTTTCTCAGATTTGTGATTTGCTTTCAGATATGTCTCACACATTGCATCAACAAGCAAAATCAGAAAAATCAGAACATCAGATCAAAAGATACCAAAAAAAGTGACAAAATCCAACGCACATTTATGATAAAGAGTCTGTAAACTAGAAACAGAAGAATTTGCCTAACTTGGTGAAAAATATTAACAAAAATCCTAGGGCTGACATCATACATAATGGTGAGAAACTGGCAGCTTTCCCAGTAAGATGAGAAACAAGGCAAGGATGTTCTCTTTCATTACTCTTATTCAGCATCGTACTAGAAGTCCTAGCTAATTCAATGAGACAATGAAAGAATATGGGAACAAAATATAAATTTGTCTTTGTTTGCAGATGACATGAATGTTTATGGAGAAAATACAAACTATCAAAAAAAAAAAAAACACTTGAGGAACTAATCAATTATATCAAGATGGAACTATACAAGGTTAACATTCAAAATTCAGTCATTTTCTTATGTACCAGCAATAAACAAGTCGAATTTGAAATTAAAAAGACAATATCATTTGCATTAGCATCACCAAAGTGAAATACTTAGGTATAAATCCAACACAATTTGTACAAAATCTATATAAGAAAAATTACAAATTCTAATGAAAAATTTAAAATAACTAAATGGAGAAGTATTTCATGTTCATGGATAGGAAGACTTAATATTGTCAAGATGTTAGTTTTTACCATTTGATCTATAGAGTGGAAGCAATCTCTACCAAAATTCCATCAGGTTATTTTGTGAATACTGACAGACTGATGCTAAAGCTTCTATGAAAAGGAAAAAGACTAGAATAAACAACACAACATAAGAGACTGATATTATCTAACTTCAAGATTTATTATACATCTACAGTAATCAACACAGTGTGATATTAACAAAATGATAGACAAATAGATCAATGGAACAGAATAGAGAGTCCAGAAATACATCCACATATATAGAGACAACCGATCTTTAACAAAGGAGCAAAGGCAATGCGATGCAGCAAATATAATGTTTTCAAAAACTGGTGCTAGAAAAACTGGCCATCCATATACCTGAAAATAAATCTAGATGCCAACTTATAACCTTCACAAAAAATTAACTCAAAATAGATTACAGATTTAAATGTGAAATATAAAACTATAAAACCCTTAGAAAATAATGTAGGAAAAATCCTAGATGGCCTTGACAGTGGTGATAATTTTTTAAATACAACACCAAAGGCAGAATCAATGAAATAAATTATTGATTAGATGAACTTCATTAAAATGAAAACCTTCAGCTCTATGAAAAATAGTATCAAGAGAATAAGAAAATCTGCAGACTGGCAGGAAATATTTGCAAATGATGCTTTTGAAAATAGAACTTTTTCCAAAATATACACAGAATTCTTAAATACAATAGTAAGAAAAGAAACAACTCAATTTAAAACCACATAAAAGACCTGAACACCTCACCAAAGATGGCAAGTAAGCAAATGAAAAGATGCTCCAAATCATATATCATCAGAGAAATGTTAATTAAAATAACAACAAGATACCCCTACACACCTGTTAGAATGGCCAAAATTCACAAGAGTGACAACGTTTAATACTGGTCAGGGTGTTGAGCAACAGAAACTCTCAGTGATAGCTGGTAGAAATGCAAAATGGTACAGCCACTTTGGAAGACAGTTTGGCAGTTTTTTACATGAGTAAACATTCTCTTGCCATATGATCCATCAGTTGTGCTCCTTGATATTTACTCAAATGCAGTAAATATACCTGAAAAGAAATCGACATCTATAGATTAGAAGCACACTGTTCATAGTAACTTTATTCATGGTTGCCAAAACTTGAAACAACCAAGAAGTCTTTCAGAAAGTAAATGGATAAAGTGTGGTACAACAAGATAATGGAATATTATTTAGTGCTAAAATCAAATGAACTATGAAGCCTTGAAAAGACATGGAAGAACATTAAATTCACCTTTTTAAGTGAAATAGAAACCAATCTGACAAGGCTACATGCTGTATGTGCACAGTTAACACTGTGTAAAATGCAAAACTAAGAACACAGTTATAAGATCAATGTTGCTACATTTTTGTGAGATGGATCAACAGACAGAACAGAGAGGAATTTTAGAGATGTGAAACTACTCTGTGTGATACTATAATGACAGATACATGTTATTATACATTTGTCTAAGCCAATAGAATGTTAACCCTCCAGAATGAACTGTAATGTAAACTATCACTTCTGTGTGACAATAATATGTCATTGTAAGTTTATCAGTGATAACAAATGAACCACACTGTTGAAGGATGCTGATAATGAGGGAAGCTACGCATGTGTGGAGGTGGGAGATATATAGGTAATCTCTGAAACTACTAATTTTGCTGTGAACCTAAACTGTTCTAGAATAATATAGTCTATTAAAAATACAGCAGGAGTGAATAAAAATATGACTGACTTTATTTCATCTCTCCATAGTTCAGTGCATACGTCTCTGTAATACAGCCCTCTAATGTATGTATGTTTATATATGTTTGCATGCCCTTTTATGTAAAAATTATATGTTTATGTCCCCTTTCATATAAAGATTTTTATTTCATTGTACTTTTCTTTTATCAGTAATGATTTTAAATACTTTTTGTTTTTGAGAAAATATCTCACTCTGTCACCCGGGCTGGAGTGTAGTGGTGCCATCATAGCTCACTATAGTTTTGGCCTCCCAGACTCAAGCAATCCCCCCACATTAGCTTCCCCGTTACCTGGGACTACTGGTGCATGCCACCACTACTGGCTATTTTTATTTTAATTTTTATTGTAAAGGCGAAGTCTTATTTTATTGCCCAGGCTGGTCTTGAACTCCTAGGTTCAAGTAATCCTCCACCCTCTGCCTCCCAAAGTGTTGGAATTACAGGCTTGAGCCACTGTACCTAGCTGTGGATACTTTTTATCTGTAAGGTTTACCTTGCATTTGGGTATATTATGTATTAAGTAAATACTTCCATGTCTGATTTGTTGTTTTATGAGTGTGTTGTGTAAAGAAGGACAATTTGTGGGGATGGCACACTGTACAATGGAATATGATGTGTTTGGTTACCTGTAGGATCTTTGCCTTTTGCATCTACAAACTTATATTCACTTAAGGGCTGGCAGAGTTAAAGATCAATAGAAAGATTATGATGTATTCAATCAAGCATTATTTCTAACTTGAAATAATGTTTACAGTAGACTCAAAAGCATAGAATTTAATAAGAGGTTATCACAAAAAGCTTTGAGTAAGCATATAGAAGACCTTTCAATAAGGAAGATCAAAAGATTAAAACATATTTTTTAATTGATAGAAAATGTATCTTTCTGCTGCTGGGAGAGCAGCAGTGGTTTATGGCATGAATAAAGAATATAAAAATTATAAATTGAGCAAATATGACAATAATGAATTATTTGTCAGCACTAATGAAAAATATTTTATAATTTTAAGTGTTAATTTATTTTTCTTGTTTTTTATTTAGAACCTCTATGTCATGATGTCTCAGAGAAAGTACCTGCATAATCTACCACAAATATTTATGTACATATTCCAAATATACAATATCAACAAATTGAGAATATACTTTACCAACAATACCAACTGTAAATACAAAATATTATTTGTAAATGTCATATATTAAAAAATAAGACTGCTTCCATATTAAAGATAATGTTACATATAAAAGCTTGTTGCAACATGATTAATTATCTATAATTCAAAATCATAGTGTGTGTTGATAGCGTATTTAACTGTTGTCCTATCTAAATTGAAAATTATAGACAAAATAAATTCTTTAAATCACTTCTTACTCTGTGATTCCATTTAAATATCACTCAGTAAACTAAATTGAAAATCAAGCCATTATCAGAATCTCATTATTTTAGTTTTCCCTAGGCACTGTAATTACCAATAAAACCAACATCTTTGATTGTTTTAAATGCAAATTAAAATAATATGCCTAAGTATGATTATTAAACTGTTTTGAAAATGCATTTGTAGTATGCTAAACCAGATGTTTTAAAAAACAACAAGGGGTTTTTCTTTTCAACTAACAAAAGATCAGGACTATAACACAGGTGGCTTAGAATTGTGTTGGATTTTAATGAACACAGGCCCTGTCATTAGTGGCTACTGAAGTACTTTCTTCACTTCTTTAGTTGTCACAAGCTGTGTGTGTCATCTCAATTGGTACAAAAGCTAAATTGATTTTTCTCAAGTTCCTATCATCTGGTACAACAAAGCTATAATATAGAGTGATTGATTTTTATTACATTAACGTAATATAATGGCATTGAAGTTAAGTAAGCAGCCAGCATTATGAAGGATAATTTCTAATTATTTTCTATTAACTTCAAATCTATCATTTTTCTTTATGATTGTTCAGCATACGGCTGATGAAGACATTGAAAAGATCCTTTCCTCTAAGCAGACAACAGAGCATAACAATGTAAGGTTGAAATATAAAAGCTAGAAAATGATTCTTCACAAAAATAAATTGAGACAAACAGCAGGGTTTTAAGGTTTAAATTTAGGTATATGAATAAACCATATGTTCTCATCACCAGCATCTGTTAGGTATGGTGATCAGGTTAAATTTTTTTTAATAAATGAAAATATTTTGAATTTTGTCTTTTTAAGTAGGTGGAAGCCATGCAATAAACTAAACAGAATGTGTTTTACTTTTGGTTTAAAGATATTGGTGAAGAATTCCTGAAATTTGTAATTTATAGCTCCTGGTTAATAATAAGAAGAAAAAAACTAAGAATATACCTGAACTTCAAATTATAACATTATAAGGAGAGTTAAAGAATACTTATGTTTAAAATACACACTTCTATTATAAATATTTAAGGTCTAAAACAGTAGACTGTTTTCATAAAGCTCGTATCAATGTGATTTAGCATCATGGCAATTTGAGATTTCCCACAGGTCATCTTCTGTAGTGATGTGACTAAGTAAATGTATTTTCTTTTCTGGAAATCATAGGTTTTCATTAACTATGACATGAACCCAAGGATTCTCTGTTGATTGTGGAACGAATGAATAAATTTGGTCCTCTTGAATTAGAAACCTCAAATTCTTAAGAATTTCATTGTCTGGAAGGTTACTAGTTTGCAGAGTACACACTAGCATCTGTGGAGGTTTCTTAGAAAGCTTAGAAGCTGGCTCTGTTTAAATTAACAGGAAATGTAATGACTGAAAATGTCTTGTTTAATGGATAGTCAGTATTTATGATTAACTATACTTAAATTTGCTTATGTAAACTATTCTTATTTCTTCAATACCAGCCTTGTAGAACTAAATAAAATTTGGATTGGATAGTTAATAGTGTCTCTTCAAAGTAGTATTTTTGGCAAATCTATGATTTTTAACATTTGTACCAACAAGCACTATGTAATACATATGTGTGGCAAAAACAAATCCATTTTATATCACATCGATAAGAAAAAAAGCAAAAGTTGTATTTGTATGTTTCTTTATAGAGTAGTAATTTGTAAAAGTAAATCCATTTTTTGTGATTATGATTTTATATGAGCAGAAGAGTATAGAAAATTGATGTAATATTATGATTGTTTTAATAAAATTTTGAGAAAAAGACAAGATAAACTCCAGCTCTTTCTAACTGTCATGTCTGGGAGTCTCAAGTGGTCCTAGTTGACCAGCTTCTCCAGGAATAGTTTCTCCCCTTCTGTCTGATTTGCACTAAAGATGAGTCATAAACACTGCCTGATGTTCAAGCAGTTTATTTTGGAAGCGCTGTTACAAGACAGATAGCAGGAGCAAGTTGGTAACATGGGCCGGATGACTGACTGACCAGGAGGATCACCATATGGAGACCATTCTCAGAGTTTTCAAGACTGTTCTTCATTTCTTATACCTATATTTAGCCTAGGTCAGTTACCAGCTATTTATTTCATAAGGTAAGCTTAAGCTATTCTCGTAAAGCTAAATTTTGTTTTAAGGTTTATGAAAGTTATGTCTGTGCTAAAGTGGCCTTTTCTGTAGGGCAAAGACCATTTTTAGGTCCTGTTATAAAGAGCCAACAATCCCCAGTCCTGGTTGCTATGGGGGGTCAATAAAGTCCCATTCTGGGGGGTCACTGGAAAGTCCCCAGCTAGTTCCCATGGAGATCTGGAAAATCTCCTAGGCCTTGTTACCATGTACCATTAAATAGTAGGTAGTATTGGCCTTGCAAGATGATTAATTAGGCCTTTGGCTATCATTAACTTTATAGCCATAATACATTACTTATAGCATACTACATTAAATTTTTTGGTGTACCTGATGGAGGAACTCGGTTTCTAATGGTCTCGCTTGTCTGCTTTTCCCCATGCTATCACCAAGGAAAATGAGATCTAATGGATAAAACTTTGTAACAGATCAAATGGGTTCTTTTCTAAATTCATAACCACGTACTTCACAGGCTTTCTTATTATGGTCCAGAAATATTCTACATATTCTATTTTTTTACAGTGAGTCTTAAAATATGTGTTCTTTATTTTTCTTATAATTATAAAATTAGCATGCACGTAGAACAATACCAAAATGGCAGAGAAACATCTATGAGACAGTAATTTAGCACTTATATGCAAGTCCATGTTAAGAATTTATAGGATAGCAAAAGACATAGACATTCATCAAAAACTATCACTCAAAGTTAAATTAAAAATTCTGATGTGTATTAATGAGAGTCACTTAATATTATAAAAGAGGTAGACTTCTCCTTGTCAGGTTGTCAGAGAAAGATTTCCCAAGGAAATGAAAGATATGCTGAAAGTTGAAAAATAAGGAAGCACTACCTAGGTGAAAGGTTCATCATACAAACATGTTGTATGATGGGAGAATATGTTCAGAAAAGATTCAAGGAGGACAATTCAGTTGTAACAAGAGTGGGATAAGAAGCATAAAGCTGCAGATGACTTTATCTTGACAAAATTGTTTTTGGACCACTAGTGAGAAATCCATCAAAAGAGGGATCACTTTATGTGTTCTAAGTGAGGAGGAGAACTATTTATGATGCATTCCTCTTCCCACTTCCATTCTGACACCATTGTGCTCAACTCTGACTCAACCCAATAAGGCTGCCCCCTTCTGTTTGTGCTATGTTCCCAGTGACATTCTAGGCAAAGTCCACTAAATTAGGATCTCACCTAGTATGATCCTTTTTCTTCAAAGGTGGAATTCAACATGGGATGCCAGCAAGGTGGCCAATTGGAAGCTCCTAGTGTTCTTCCCTCTGCAAGACAACCCAAAACAACAAATAACTACATTTTGACTAAGAAAAACAGTAGTGCCAGAGAACAACAAAGATACAGCAGAAATCCTATAGAGAACAGAAACCAAGATGACTGTATAGAGAAGGAGAAGGATCACCTTGCTTCTCCCACTTTGTCTCCCCAGTGGAAATCAGCTCAGAACCAGAAGGTACATATTTCTGTAAAGAAAATGTAAACAAAAGGACCACACAAGCCCATATCACAACCATGGATATCTGAATTCTTTGCTACTGAAGAATCCTACAGTTCTCACATGCTTTAGGCCCAACTGAGGGAGCTGCCTGGAGTCTACAAGCTGAGTTACCTTCAGAGAAGCAGCCACACTGCACTCTTGAGTTTTTGTGACCCATGCTACTATTGCGCTGCATCATCTTAGAACCAAAATCACTACTAGAGTGTGTCCTGCTTGAAGATTGAGTCGTCACTTCATCCCTCCATCCCTGAGGTTAAACCCACTGCACCAAGCTTACCCAGTAGCACTCCATCCTCAAGCAGTGCTATTACCCACTAGGGCCAAGCTAACACAGATCTCTTCCACCCCCGAAACGAGTTGCTGGCAAATCCTAACCTTAGAGAAAAGCTGAAGAGGTACCCACCTCTGAAGACCCAGAGTCTCAAATTTCCAGCACAGTCATGAACCTAGTGCCACAGCCAAGAAAATATTCCAGCCCCGCCAGGATCACAGGCCTCCAGTACACCAGAGCAGTTATAAGCCCTATTGCCAGAGCTGCTGCAGTCCTCTGCCTCTAGGAACCTCAGGCATCTGATACCCTGAAACAAACAATACCTCTATTCCCATGCCACCAGTGAGGCAGAACCCACTCCCAGGGATCCAAAAGCTCTGTTGACCCATGTAGCTGCCTTTCCTGGGACTGAACAGATGTGGTGGCAGGGGTTCCAGGAAATCCTTGTCTGAGCTGTGTCACTCTGCCTTCTAGGCTGAACAACCACTGTGCCCCACCTACCTGAAACTGGACTAGGTTCCCACAGTCTGAGATGCTGAGGTACCCATCATTTTCAGGGAGTGTAATCATTTCTGTGCTGGTCCCTGCCCCACATCTTACCATTCCTGTGTCCTCACTGCTGCTTCACTCAAACTCACAAAGTTTGAACAACTGCTGTGTCCCACCATATCAGCATCCAGACACATCACTACATGGAACTTCAGCCCCACAGAACATATCACTGTGCTCTATTGGTTCTGGGTCCCAAATTGCAACTTTGTCCTGTTCTTTGAGACCTGAGACTCCAAAGCACTCCTCACCCATAGCCATTTGAATGCTGTTTCCTGCCCCCCATGTTAGAGCCAATCCTACATCCTACCACTGGGCTTGAGCTGTTGGAGTGTGCCCCAGAGCAACAGATTCTAGCTTAGAGGGAGAACTACATCCATTCTTGCCTTGAAGAGTAAACCTGGCTTGAAGTCCCAAGTGCTACAGTTGTTTAACAGGAATCTGAGGCCTGGACCCTGGCTTCAGAACCATTTCAAACACCTGTGCAGTGAATCTCGGTACTACTGTGGCTTCCTATGTATCCTGTCAGACTCAGCACCAAGAAAGATGCCTTTAGCTATTACTCTCACTTGGAAGAATACAGGAACAAGGAGATCCCTAAAGCCCTGGCCCTAATAACTTAAATAGCATACATCACTGCCAAAAATTCCTGCAGTCTATACCACAGAGCCATCAAGAGTTAATGTTGATCACAACGGAAAGAGCTGCATGAAGACTATATCACTGCTCCCACAGAGAACCAGAGCCACCAGACCTTGCCCAACTACACCCTCAGACCTTTGCACAGTTAAAAATCTTCCTCTACAAAAACAACTCTGTGAAGTTTGCAAGAGGTGACTGCACCACCAGATGCACAGACATCAATGTAAGTACACAAGAAGCATGAAAAGGTAAAGAAATATGATACCATTAAAATTACATGGCAACTTTTTAGTAACTGACCACAAAACAACAGAAATTTACACAATTTGCCTGAAAAGGAATTCAAAATAATGATCTTAAGGGAACTCGGTGACACACAAAAGAATAAAAATAGAAAATACAATGAAATCAGGAAAACAAATTGCAGTTTAGATGAGAAATTCAACAAAGAGATATCATAAATAATTCTCAAACAGAAATGTTGGAGCTGAATAATTCAATCAATAAAATAAAAAATACAACTGACCATTTCAACAGCAGACTAGGTTAAGCAAAAGGAATAATCTATGAAGTTGAATATAGGTCAAATGAAATGACCTTTATTTCATTAGAGATGCAGTCAAAAAGAAAAAAAGAAGAAGAAGAAGAATTAATCCTGCCTACAGGACTTATGGGATACTGTTAAGTGAACAGGTACCCATATTGTGAATGTTTTAGAAAGAAAAGAAAAGTGACAGAAAGCTTATTAATAAAATAAATTCTGAAAACTTCCAAAGTTTGGGGAGAGATATGGACATTCAGAATTGGGAAACTCAAAGATTCTCAAACAGATTTGAAGCAAAGGTGTCTTTTTTGAGGCATGTTAAATGTCAAATATCAAAATTCAAATCAAATGTCAAATGTCAAAAGTCAAAAACAATAAGATTTTTTAAAATAGCAAGAGAAAAGTGCCAAATAACATATAAGGAAACATCGATGAGACTATTTGAAGATTTCTCAGTAGAATTCTTGCAGGCCAGGAAAGAATGGAATGACATATTCAAAGCACTGAAAGAAAAAAAAAACTGTCAACCTAGAATATTCTAGCAAGCAAATCTGTACTTCAGAAATGAAGTAAAAATGAAGACTTTTACAGACAAGTAAAAACTGAGAGAATTCATTACCACTGTACTTGCCTTACAAGAAATGCTTAAAGAAGTTATTCAAGTGGAAACAGACAATCATTACTATTGTAAATTCGTATGAAAATGTAAAACTCACTGTTAGAGGTAGTCAAGTCCAGAATACTCTAATACTGTAATGGTGGTGTGGTAAATCATACATACCTCTATTGTGAAGGAAAATTCAAAATTGTGAAAGATAAGGACATGCAATATAAAAATATGTAAATTTTGGTGTCAAAAACATAACTTGTGGGGAGGATAACATTTTAAAATTTTAATGCAATAAATGTTATCAGTTTAGAATACATAATAATTATAAGATATTTTATGTAAGCCTCTTGAAAAACACAAAACAAAACAAAAAATCTATAGAACGTATTTGGGTTATAGAAATAAAAATTTAACACTACAGAATACTATTAAGTCACAAAAGTAGACAAGAGAAATAAAAGGGAACAAAGAAACTATAAAAGAATGAGAAAACAACAAAATATTAAGTCCTTACTTATAAATAACAACCTTAACCCTCAATGGACTAAATTTTCTAATCAAAAGACATAAAGTGGCTGAATGGATTTTTAAAAAGACTCACCTATATGACATTCACAAGAAAGCTTTAGGGACACATATGTTAAAAGTGACAGGGTGAAAAAAGATATGTCCTACAAATGATAACCGAAAGAGAGGAGTGATGGCTATCCCTATATCTGACAAAACAGACTTCAAGTCAAAAATTATCACAGGCAACAGAAAAGATTATTATTTAATTATCAAAGGAACGTTTAATCAGGAGGACATAACTACTGTAAATATACATATAATATTTAGTGTATTTATATATATATGTATATACACTAAATGTTGGAACACCTAAATATGTAAAGCAAATGTTAATGGAAATTACATACTAGACTTGAATTACACTTTTGGCCAAATGGACCTAACAACATAGAACTTTTCATCCAACACCAAGAGAATATACCTTTTTTGTCAGTACACATGAAACATTCTCCAGGCTAGATCATATCTTAGTCCACAAAACAAGTAAGATTGAAATCATATCCATATCACTTCATATGACAGTGTTATGAACTAGAAATGAATGATAGAAGGATTTTAGAAAATTCACAAATATGGAATTTGTGATTATATACAAACATCCCCAATAATAATAAAATTCACAAATATGGAATTTGTAAAAATTAAATGGCATTCTCCTAAACAACCAATGAATCAAAGAAGAAATCAAAAGGGGATTAAAAATATGTTGAGACAAGTAACAATGGAAACAAAACATACTACAACCTATGAAATATAGCATATGCAATTCTAAAAAGGAATTTTATAGGAATAAATGCATACATTAGAAAAGAAGAAGTTTCCAAATATATAGTCTAACATTATTTCTCAAGGAATGAACAAATAAAAGCAAATCCCAAAAGTAGCAGACAGAAGAAAATAATTACAAATCAGAACAAAAATGAATCAAATGGAGAACAGAAAAGCTACAGAAGTAATCCATAAAATGGATTATTTTTTAAATAAATAAAATTGGCAACCTTTTAAGTAGTCTTAAGTAAAAAAAAAAAGTCTCCAATAAATGAAAAATAAACATGAAGAAATTAAAACAGACACCTCAGAAATGAGATAATATTAAGTGAATATTATGAATAATTACATGCCAACAAATTGGATAACCTAGAGGAAATGGATAAATTCCAACAGAATACAACCTACTAAGAGTAAATCAGGGAAAAATAGAAAGAGTGAACAGACAAATACAAAGAAATAAATTGAAGAATTAATCAAAAACTTCCCCCAAAATGAAAAGTTCAGCTCCAGATGACTTTACAGTGTAATTCTACCAAAATTCAAAGAATTAATACCCGTACTACTTACACTCTTCCAAAAAACAGATGTGTCAGAAATACTTTCAAACATATTTCATGAGGCAAACATCACCTTGATACCAAAACCAGGCAAAAACATCACAAGAAACTACACCCCAATTCCTTTGATGAGCATAAATACAAACATCTCCAATAAAAAAGAGGAGCAAACATGTTCCAATAACACATCATGACCAAGTGGGATTTGTCTCTGGCATAAAATATGGCTTAAAAATATTTTTAAACCTAGCTTAAAATATATAAATAATAAATGTGATGTACCACATTAGCAAAATGAAAGTTTAAAAAACACATGATCATTTCAATTGATGTTGAAAATTTTAGAAAGGTAAACACCATTTCTTAATGAAAACTCTCAACATTTTAGGTATAAAAAAGAAAGTTCCCCAACATAATAAAACCATTTATAAAAAACCCACAGCTAATGTTATAATCAGTGGGGGTAAATTGAAAACATTTCCACTAAACTTTGATCAAAGACAAGGCTACCCACTCTCATCATGTCTATCTATAGACTGTAAGTACTAGCAAAAGCAATCAGAAAAGAAGAAGTAATAAGAAACCCTCCAAATTAGAAAAGAAAAAGTGTGATAATTTTTATTTGCAGATAACATGGTCTTATATTTTAAAACCCCAAATATTTCACAGATAACCATTAGAAGTGAGAAATTAATTCAATAAAGTTTCAGGACACAAAATCGACACACAAAATTAGCAGCATTTTAATGTGCTAATTGAAAATGAGTATATTGAAAAGTAAATTTTAATATCCCATTTCTTATAGCATCAAAATAATAAATACCCACGAATAAAAAATTTAAGGAGGTAAAATATTTGCACACTGAAAATTATAAACATTGGTAAAAAGAAATTGATGAAGACACAAAAAGTAAAGATATTTTATGAACATAGTTCAGAAAAAATAATATTGCTAAATTGTCCATACTGCAAAGGCAATCTATACAGACTCAATGCATTGCCTATCAAGGTTCTAATCACAATCTTCACAGAAATAGAAAAAAAAATCTTAAAACATCTATGGAATCATATAAGATCCCCAGTAGCCAAAACAATTCTGAGAAATATAAACAAAATTGGAGACATCACGTTTATCTTATTTAAAATTGTATTATAAAGCTATATTAATCAAAATAATATACTGGCATAAAAAACTGACACAGCATTGGAATAAAATAGAGAGCTCAGAAGTGAATCCAAACATATATGGTCAACTGATTTTTGACAAGGGCCTCAAGAAAACACAATGGAGAAATGATAGCCTCTTCAATAGATGGTGCTGAGAAAATGAAATTTCTACATCCAAAGGAATGAAATTTGACCATTTTAGCATACACAAAAGCAACTCAAAATGGATAAAAGACCCGAAATATAAGAACAGAAACTAAAATCTTCTAGAATAACTCACAAGGGAAAAGCTTTGGCAAAAAGCTCAGGCCACAAAGGAAAAAGTAAATACAACTAATCCAAACTGAAATCTTCCATACAACATGGAGAAATGAGACAGCAGCCTATGGATGGGAAAATATGTTTGCAAACCACACATCTAAGGAAGGGGTTAATATCCAAAATTTATGAAGAAGTCATGCATCTCATAAGTGAGAAAATAAATAACCCAATTAAAAAATGAGCAGAAGACCTGAATAGACATTTCTCCAAGGAAGAATAAGAAGTGCCAACAGTTATGTGAAAAGGTGCTTAACATCATTAATCATCAGAAAAATGCAAAATAAAACTACTATGAGATACTACCTCACACCAACTAGATGGCTATTAAAAATCAAAAGATAACAAATGTTGCCAAGGGTGTGGAGAAAAGGGAACTCATACTCTGTTGTTGGGAATGTACTTACCGTCATTATGAAAAACAGTATGGTGATTTCTGCAGAAATTAAAAATAGAACTACCATGTGACCCAGCCATTCCTCCTCTGAACATGCACCAAAAGAAAATGAAATCACCACTTCATCAAGATACCTGTACTCCCTTGTTCTTTGCAACATTATTTACAGTAGCCAAGATACAGAAACAACCTAAATGTTCAATGACAGGTGAATGGATAAAGAAACAGTGGTACATATGTACAGCGGAATTTAATCAGCCTTAAAAGGGAACACAGTTTTGCCACTTGCCACCACCTAGACCAATCTTGAGAACAGTATGCTAAGTAAAATATCCTAGATGCAGAAAGAAAACTATTGCACGATCACACTTATACGTTGAATATAATTTTAAAGCTCAAATATACAAAGAGACAGAACAAAACAGTAGTTATCAGGGATAGAGTAGAGGGAGGGAATGGAGATACGTGGTTCAAAGGATACAAAGTAGCAGGTATGTGGGATGAATAAGTCTAGAGATCTAATGTCCATCAAGAGACATAAAGGTTATAGAATTGTACCATACATGGAATTCATACTAAATTTGATTTTAGCTTCTCTTGCTACAAAAACAAAAATAAATTGGTAACTGTGAGATAATAAATGTTCATTTGTTTCACTGTAGCAACATTTCTACTATCTATGTGTATGTATCCCATATCACCATGTTGTATACCTTAAACATACACAGTAATTTTTTGAAAAGGAAATTTATCTCAATTTTTGCCTTCTTCTAGTGACTTTCTTATGCTTTCAGATTATGAAATGCATATACACAGTTTAAGTAAAATTTTTACTTTTCCTTTAATTTTCTCTTCTGGCCCTTATCTGAGAATACATAGTAACCGCCAACAATATAAAGTTTTTTTGTTTGTTTGTTTGGTTTTTTTTGTGATGGAGCCTCGCTCTGTTGCCAGACTGGAGTGCAGTGGTGCGATCTCGGCTCACTGCAACCTCCGCCTCCTGGGTTCAAGTGATTCTCGTGCCTCAGCCTCCGAAGTAGCTGGGATTACAGGCACATGCCACCACACCCAGCTAATTTTTTGTATTTTTAGTGGAGACGGGATTTCTCCATGTTGGCCAGGATGGCCTCAGTCTCCTGATCTCATGATCTACCCGCCTCGGCTCTCAAAGTGCTGGGATTACAGGCGTAAGCCACCGCGCCTGGCCTGTTCTGTTTTAAAATAAAAAAAAATAATAATGTCTTTATGCTATTTCAGTTACATAAAATCAAATATTATCTGGCAAAACCATTTCTCTAATGAGGGTGAATATGTTAATTTTTGAGATAAGTGGAAAGGGTAAGAAGTGGCATGTGGAACAAAAATAACGCTTTAACTGATTAATAAAGCACCACTTCACCAGCCGCAGTTCACTGTTTTTACATTTTTAGTTTATTTCCACTGAGTTTAGAAATTCCTTATTACCATTATTCAGTCAAATATATAAGTATCTAGTTAAAGGTGAGTTACACATTCATGAGTGGCTGAATGTTTTCCCTTTTTCTGCATCTGAAAGTAGCATTTGCTTCTGGATTCCATGCTTTGTGTATATACTCAATGGATAAATTTTTGATTTATATTTAAGAATATGAACATATTCCAGAAGAAATTTAGAGTAAATCTGTCTATAAGACCACCAAACTGAAAACTCATTTTAACTTATGTTCCAGATTTCTGACCCTTATTTAATACAAGAGTATTAAAGTTAATGCAGTTTAATTTCCCAGAAAACAAATCTTGTAAATCTCTATTTTATTGAGAGTTTTAAAAATGCACCAGAATGTTTGTATTTTTATCAACAGTGGCCTTGTTCTGGAATGTCCTATTGAAATCCCTGAGATAGAAAGATTTGATTTATTAATTTCATCCTGCTTTTAATCAAGAGTCATATTAGTTATCTGACATAGTTCGGCTCTGCTTCCCACCCAAATCGCATCTTGAATTGTAATGCCCAGGTGTCCAGGGAGGTATCTGGAGGGAGGTGATTGGATCATATGGGCAGATGCGATCTGATGGTTTAAAAGTCTGTGGCAGGCTGGGCACGGTGACTCACGACTGTAATCCCAGGACTTTGGGAGGCCAAAGTGGATGGATCACGAGTTCAGGAGATCGAGACCATCAGGACTAACATGGAGAAGCCCCGTCTCTATGAAAAAAGTAGCTGGGTGTGGAGACGGGTTGCTGTAGTCCCAACTACTCAGGAGACTGAGGCAGGAGAATGGTGTGAACCCAGGAGGTGAACTTGCAGTGATCCAAGATCGCACCTCTGCACTCCAGCCTGGGTGACAGAGTGCAGAGTGAGACTCCGGTTTTTGTTTTTCTTTTGTTTTAAAGTCTATGGCAATTCCCTCTTCACTAACTCTCTCTTCTGCCACTTTGGGATAAGGTGCCTGCTTCCCCTTCGCCTTCCACTGTGATTGTAATTTTCCTGAGGCCTCCCCAGCCATGCAGAACTGTGAGTCAACCGAATCTCTTTCGGTCTCAGGTAACATCTTTATAGCAGTCTGAGGACAGACTAACACATCATCTGTATTAACCCGTTTTTACACTGCTGATAAAGACATACCCAAGCCTGGGCAATTTACAAAAGAAAGAGGTTTAATGAACTTACAGTTCCACATGACTGGGGAGGCCTTACAATCATGGTAGAAAGTTAAAGTCATGCCTCACAAGGCGGCAGAAAACAGAAGAGGACTTGTGCAGCAAAATTCCCATTTTTAAAAGCATCAGATCTCATAAGACTTGTTCAGTATCACGGAAACAGCATGAGAAAGATCCTCCCCCATGATTCAACTACCTCCCACCAGGTTCCTCCCACCACAGGTTGAAATTGTGGGAGTTACAATTCAAGATGTGATTTGGGTGGGAACATAGCATAACCATATCATTATCTTTGCTATTTAATAAAATAACACAAATTTTATTGGTGGGATGGAATCTTGGATTTGGATTGACTGAATCCTCTGCTCATGGTCTTCACAATGGGTCAGTCAAGGTATCAGCCAGGGTGGTAATATAATCTGAGGCCCAGGGTTTTCTGCCGACTTCACTGGCTACTGAAAATTCATCAAGTTGTAGGACTGAGGTCCTCAGCTTCTGGAAACTACCTGTTAGTCCTTGGCACACGCTCCTCTTCACAATATAATAGTTTGCTATTTATTTCCAAGCTTGGTCTTTTCCCAAAGACCAAGAGAAGTGTCTACTGCTTTCTTTCTCTTACCTTTGTCCCTCTTTTACCGGGTTCACTTGCTTACTACCTGCTTACGTGCTTATGAAAACCTTCCAGGATAACTTCCCTGTTGGTTATCTCAAAGTCAATGAGTAAGAGATCTTAAATGTATCTGCAAAATCTATTTACTTTCATCATGTAATGTAATCTTGTGCCTGGAATTTACTCCTTCCAGTGAGTTCTTGGTCTCACTGACCAAGAATGAAGCTGCAGACCTTTGCGGTGAGTGTTACAGCTCTTAAAGATGATGTGTCCAGAGTTTATGCCTTCAGACATTCAGGTGTGTCTGGAGTTTATTCCTTTCAGTGGATTGGTGGCCTCACTGACTTCAAGAATGAAGCTGTAGACCTTCATGGTGAGTGTTACAGCTCTTAAGGGTGGTACAGACCTAAAGAGTGAGCAGCAGCAAGATTCACTGTAATCAGCGAAAGAACAAAGCTTCCACACCACAGAAAAGGACCAGAGTGTTGCTGCTGCTGGCTGGGGGGTGGCCAGCTTTTATTCCCTTATTTGGTCCCGCCCACATCCTGCTGATTGGTCTATTTGACAGAGCGCTGATTGCTCCATTTAACCGAGTGGTGATTGGTGCATTTTTACAGAGTGCTGGTTGGTGTGTTTACAATCTTTTAGCTAGACATGGAGCACTGATTGGTGCATTTACAATCCTTTAGCTAGACATAAAGTTATGGAAGTCCCCACCCAACCCAGAAGCCCAGCTGGCTTCACCTCTCAATCTAACCAAGGCATGTATACTATGGAGTAGAAAGTTTGTAGCCACCTTAGAATCCTGCCTCCCATGCAAGTTCAAAAGGAATTTCTAAAACAATAACAATTAAGATAACCATTTCAGGAAGGGAAGTGTGCAAACCAAAGTGTTTGTTTTAAGAATGATTACACTGTATGCTTCTATAATTGAGTGGTCAATTAGACATTTAATTTTTTCATGTGAACATAATATATATTCCCCCAAAGAGATAAAGTGAATTTCAGGTTTATGGAGAGGGAACAACATTAAATCAAAACACTGTTGTCTCACATTTTTCAATCTGTGAGACAATTTATGGAATAATTTTCCATCCTTTACAAGAAGTAGAAGATATTCATTGAATGCAGTGGATTTAAACACAATTAGAAAAGCTCTGATTTATAATGCTACCCAATTTTCTTCCATTATCTTTTAAGGAAATACCTTAAAGGTGAAAGGAGAATTCTCAATTAATTTTTCTGTTACACGAACCACATTAACTAGTCTCAGCCTAAAAGCATGTAGGGAGCTCGATCAGTTCTGCTTTCCACTACTTGATTATAAACTAAAATAGCCAGTAAATAATATAGTCTATAGTTTCCTGATTTATCATTGCAATTACCTAATTGAGTTTTCATTGCTCAAGTGTACTTGGTCTGTTGGATGGCACTTCAGAACATGGTTATGTTTCCTGTTACAGTATTCAGCATCTTAGAAGAGCTTATATTATGTAAAATATTTATACGAACACTGTAGTTTACTATAGAATTACACAACTTCTTATTTTTTTAGAAAGATTGATGCATATGCATTATGACATTATTTTTAAAATAAAGATGTGTGGATAAGTGAAAGATATAAAAGAAAAAGTATGATATAGAGTTGATCTCTAGTAAGATTCATTCCACTATCAGAGTTCATTTTACTAAACAGCTTTTCATTAAGTAAATCAGCATTTGAGGATATCACTATAATTATATATCCCTTAATGTAAAATTTATTCAATATATTTGTCAATTAGTTAGATGGAATTTCAACTTCCAATATTTAACATGCATATGGTGCATACTGCAGTGTGAAACTTAAATCCTTCAGTTTTGCTTTACATGATTAACATTTCACCCAGACTAATCTGGATATTTGGTTTTAAACTTCTGGGATGGTCTGTGATGCATGCTTTAAATGAAAAAACAACAGCCTCAACTCTAAGAAGATGATATTTTTATGATCTTACCACCAGAACTGATCCATCTGCTCTCAATTTATTGCACTTTACAATTCACTTGTATATTTGTATGTGTGTGATTCATTCACATTTTTGGCCCCTGCAAACAACTTTGGTTACCTATCAAACACAATAAGAAATGCTGTCAGTTTATTCATCTGTCCCTTCATGTAGAGAATTGAGAAGGAGACTGTAGAAAGTAGCTATAAACTCCTATTTCTGAAAAAATCCTAGTATTGAATTTCAAAAACTCAAAAAAGCATAAGATCAGCCAAAAGTACAGTATTTCTCTGTGGTTTAAGAACCATATTACATAGTACATGTATGTTCTTTCATTAGGTTAAAATTTCAATATAACTAAATAAAATTGATAATTCTCTCATTTATTCTTTGTCTCTTCCTTTTTCAAGTACTACACATTACTGTTATGTATCTGTTGCTAAAATGTTCTATACAAAGTTTAAGTAAGAATATTCCTAAGTAACCAAAGGTTTAATTTCTAATTTCCTTTACCAAAAAGTCTCAAAAGAATAGGGCTCACATTATCTATAGTAAAAAATGCTATTCTTAGAGAAAAATCTTCCTTCCTTAATTCCCTCTATCAGTGACCCTCTCCCAAACCCAGTTGATAGACTAGTTGAGAATGTGGCATACACCATTAACCTGTATGTTTACAAACACTACATTGTAACTTCTCACTAACTTGAAAACCAGCACATAGACTTTTGACTTCTGATGCTGATGATCAACTGTTACTTTTATAGCATTCTTTAAAGGAATTTGCATGCAGTTTTTTTCTGATCCAAGGCCATCTTCAGAGGATTATATAACACCATCCAAGGTTGATCCGGTGAGTATAAAATAACATATCTTTTTACATGGGGTGGAAGATGTATCACTCATTTAATAGATGTATTATATTTGCAACAAAAACAATATGTGAAACACTGTAACAGTGTCTGTTATGAAAAATAATGATCAGTGACCATATGTTCAACACCATTAAGAAGTGAAAACAAAACTATGAGATACCTATCAGAATGTCTAAATTTAAAAATGTACAGATAATGGTAATGGTGAGGAGAAAGTTGATTATTCATTTGTTGCTTGTGAAAATGGAAAACGATTCAACCACTCTGAAAAGCAGTTTGGCAGTTTTTTAAAACTCTATGCATTCGGACTGTGACCTGGCATTTGCACCCTTTATCACTTATCTAGGAGAAATAAAACCATGTATTCCCACAAAAACTTGTACAACAACTTTCATAGAAGCTTTATTAATAATAGCCAAAACTTTGAAACAACCTAGATGTCCTTAAATGGCTAAAGGTTAAACAAACTCCACATACATACCAAGGAATACTACTCACCAGTAAAAAGGAACACACTATTGACGCATTTCATCATGTGAATGAATCTCTGGAGAGTTATATTTATTGAAAAAAAAAATTTACAAACAGTTACATATTATGTAATTAGATTTATATACGTTCTTCTAATACTGCAATTGTAGACATGAATAACAAATTAGTAGTTGCCAAGAGTTAAGAGATTGGGACATCTCTTAAGAGAAGGGTGAGCTTGGCCATAAAGATATAGCATAAGAGATCGCTGAGGTAATGGAATAGTCCTTTATTTTCAATTGTGATGGTGAATGCATACATCTATACATGTATAAAATTACATTGCACTACATATGCAGAGTAATATATGTAAAAACTGATGAAATATAAATAAGCTCTATAGAACAAATATTAATTCCCTTGTTTTGGCATTATACATAATTATGCAATGTGGTACCACTGCGGGACACTGGGTGAAGGGTAGAAGACACCCCCCTGTACGTTTTTAAAACTTCCTATGAACCTGTAATTATTTCAAAAGAAAAATTTAACAATACAAGAAAAAGTATGCAGGATCTACTTAGTTTTTATCCTCTAAAAATGTTAATCTAGGTAGTGAGAAATTTGGTAAGACCAGATATTACAATAAAACATAAAAATAGTAAGATAAGAGTATTATGAGAAAATTTAGCATAATGTATTCAATTAAAATTGAATAGGGCTAAAATTTAAATTTATGAAAAAATAGAGCAAACATTTAATAGTAATTGTCTGCTATACTATATTTTAGGATTACTCAACATAATATGTTTTGAATCCACCATCTACACCATACTGTATTTCCCTTCTTGACAATCCTTATTTTTTACCAGTTATATTTTCCAACAAAGATGAGCAGAGGAGTCTCAGTGTCTGGGAAAAGGGAATATGGTTTCAAATAAACAGTAGCACAGGCAAGAAAGAGATAATGACTAAAGAAACAGCCAACCTTTGAAGAGGAAATATAATGCCCTTAAGTTTATGTAGGAAAAGGAAAGAAGCAAGGAGTGAGAATAGAGGCAAACGGTCAGTAAAAATTATGTTGGTTGTCTTCACTGTAGGATCATAATTCAGATTAAAGGGCAGTTGAATCATTCACTAGGCTTGGGAAACTTCTTGTGCAATGTAGCTTTCTTCATGTTTCTCAAGACGTAGTTTGGAAAGTCCTGTGTGCCCACATTACTCATGGCATCTGAACTACAGGGTATCCCATGCCTTGGATTAGAAGTAGATGAGAAATTTTCATTGGAAAGAAAGAATTAAGAGCACTGTCACAGAGACAGATTTTCTCACTTCTGCAAGGACAGCAACATGCTAACAAAATGGATAGGTCCTAATAGGCCTGTCATTAAGATCAGAAAGTAGTATAAGAGCACAAGAAAGGAAGCTGTGTATAGTCCATGACCCTCCAGAGAAGAAATTTTACTGGAAATCCATGTTGACTGGTAGAGACCAGTTGGGCCTGAGTAAGTAAGAGCTCCGTGTGGCACAGGAGAGATTAAACATCAGTCCTAACATCAGGACTCAAGGATGACTCAGAAGCATACATTCTCGACTGAATTGTGATAATTCATATATTGAACTTCTAACAGTTAATATAACTGTATATGGAGATAAAGCCTTTAAGGAGGTTAAATGAGGTCACGTGGGTGGGATCCTAATCCCACAGGATGGGTGTCTTTATAAGACATGGATGAGACTCCAGAGAGCTCTCTGTGTCATCAGGAAAAAAAGGCCGTGGAGGGACACAATGAGAAGATGCCTACAAGCCATAAAGTGTGGCCTCCCTAGAAACCAATCCTGGCAATACTTTGATCTTGGATTTCTAGCCTTTGGAGAAGTGGAAAAATTAATTTCTGTCACTTAAGGCATCCAGCCTGTGGCATTTTGTATGGCAGCCCTGGTAAACTAATACATCAACCTGTAAAAAACTTTCTAAATTTTATTTGCACTATACTTTGGAAATTTTTCTTATTAGATAATGAAAGAAAACTTAGTGACATTATAAATGATATATAAAATATGTAAGGGAGAAAGTTTGATAGGCAGAACTCTGAATATAAACTTTGAATTGATAAGTTTCTTGACACAAATCTGATTTAAACCAAAAGGGACTCTTTTTGTTTAAAAAATGTTATTTTTAATTTGAACATCAGTTTTCATTAAGAAATGAGTGTAAGTTATGTTAACAGCAATATTAAGATGAGCTCTAGATAGGATCTAAATAGATATTTGGCATAGCCCAGTTGTAGTTTATCAATTTAAATCATATCGCCCAATTTTTAACATCTGCAAGAAAAAAAAAAGTTATCCCAAAAGGATAAAAATATGCACATTCTGTAGATTTATTAAAATGATGTTAATTATTTGCCATAAAAATTATTATAGACTTTCTATAATTTTGGGATTGTGATATCTTATACTTTAGTATAAGCTTATGAATATGTATTTCCCCTTAATCTTGTATCAGTATTGAGTTTGATATATTTATAAATCCTTTATATTAAATTCATAGTTTGATACTAAATTTCAGATCAGTGTAATGGGTCCCAACATTTTCAATCGTTCTTATCAACAAGAATTCGGTTATAAATATTATCACATAGTAAACAGAATGGTGTTCTCTAGCACCATCTAGCTTACTTTTCGAGCAACTCGCAGCAACAAAATTTAACTCAACAATTGGATAACAACTTTAGATAGTATAACTGTGAAGGTCAATGAAGATAGGTCAAAATGATTAACAGTATTAATGCCATTTAAAAATTACTACATGCACACTGTTGCTTTCTCATAGCATTAAGGGATTTGTCTTTTAGTGCTGTCACTGTGTCTTAAAAAATCATTTTCTCTGTGCTAACTGCCAGAAATACTTCATTTAAAACCGTAGGAAGATCCGCATGATTGCCCTGAGTTGCTGATAGGCTTTAGAACTAATGTATTTTTATATCAATAAAGATTGAGAGCACTATATAAAATAACTCATTAATGTTCATCATCTTTATGTCATTAAATATATTTCATTGACATTGCCCTGATAGAAAAAACTAAGCAATATAGAGAGCAGAGAATTCAAACTTACGCTTAGTTTATGAGGACAGGTAGTCACAGGAAAATCACATCTAATGTTTGCCAAGTATCTTCTAGAAGAACATATTTGGATTAATTTCTGTTTGTGATACACTAGAATATTTCCTAGTGGTTTGCATTTAGGTGACATAATTTAAATTGATCGATTCTGTTTGTGGATGGCCACTTTTCATTTTATTCTACAATACCTTCACTTTGCTATTTAATCTCTAGTTGTTTCTAGCCCTGCAAATCTATTTAAGAGAAAACATAGAACTCTGATAAATGCAAAATATGGGCTAGTACAATGTATAAGATCACTTGATGAATGTTAGCCAGAAGAAAATATTAAAGCAAAAGTGATTTTGAAACCAACTTAGGTTGTAAGAAGCTAATAATATGAATATTCAAGCAAATATTTTAATATTTTGATACATTGTATTTATGAGAATGTAATTTGGCTACCTTAGTTTCAGTGAATGCAATAAAGTATGTTTCAAATAATTCATCAGTATTAGAATTTATAAAATGTTGTTAAATTAGTACATTTTTCCAATATTCTTTTGAAAAAAGAATCTCTTCCAGATATGGTTGGCTTGAGTTGAAACTTAAAGTGAAATTTAATGGAATTAGTCTGGTTACTCCAATTATATAAAATTCTAAAATATTAGAATAATTAATCTTCAATCTTATTCATTTACTTATTCAACAAGTAATTACTGAATGAATATTATTTATCAGTCACTGTTTTACATGGCCAGGATTCATTTGTACTTCATTCAATTAAAGCCCTTGATGTGGTGCTCTTAACGAGCTTATATGTTAATAAGGAGATACAGACAAATTATATATGTAAACATGTGCATGTGTATGTGTGTCATATGTGAGACAGCACTAAGTGCTATGTAGAGAATTAAGTGAAGTGATAGTGATTTTCTTTTGAGATAGTGATTTTTAAAATTTCTTTAGATCGGATAGGCAGAAAGATGACATTTAAAGAGAAATTTGAAATCATAGAAAAAGGAAGAGATATATTCCAGGAAATCAGAATACCTATTTTGCAGACTCTTAAGTTGCTAAGAGTTTGTCATGTTTGAAAATTACTGCTACAATTTGGGATCATCATAGTAAGTAAGATAAAGTGTGATGGGAGCTATGGTTGGGACCAGATCAAATAAGACTTTCATAAAGAGGGTAAGGAATTTTGACTTTCATTTCTCTCATCCTCCTTCCCATCTTCATTTCCTCCTTCTTTTCTTACTTCCTTTCTTTTTTCTTTATTATAGTGAACTCTTTGAAAGATGGTGGTGGCTTTTATTAGGATGATAGGACATATGTAAGTACATGGGCAGAGTCCATATGTGTTTGAACATACTAAAAATATATTTTCTGATTAAATAAATTTAGGAGTGTGTGATTGAGAAAAGTGAAGTATTAAGGACAACAAAACTCCATTCGGTTTGACAGTTGCTGCTAGTGTTTCTTTAAACATTTAAATGCTAGCATTGCCTTTTACAAAATTGAGAAACGTGGAGATATAAGTGATGGCAGAATCAATATTTCTGTTTTGGCTTTTTCTGTTTTGGCTTTTTCAGTTTTGAGATGTTTGTCTTGTTGAGCCATCAAGTAAGTAATTATTGATAGGAGACTAGTGTTTGAACTAGAAGTCACCATAGAAAATACAGCTTTTGGAACTATCTGCATATTAATGCAATTTATGCTCTAGAAAGAAAACTATAAGCCTTCTTAAAACAATTTCAATCACTGTTTTTATGTGACATGGAAAAGGGAAAATTCTAATTTCTATTTTATATTTTCCTATAAAAATAGCATATTGATTATTGGAAATTTAAAACTAAATAAGAGGGTGGAGCAAGATGGCCAAATAGGAACAGCTCCAGTCTCCAACTCCCAGCGCGAGTGACACAGAAAACCGGTGATTTCTGCATTTTCAACTGAGGTGCTGGGGTCATCTCACTCGGGAGTGCCGGACAATTGGTGCTGGTCAGCTGCTGCAGCCTGACCAGCAAGAGCTGAAGCAGGGTGAGGCATTGCCTCACCTGGGAAGTGCAAGGGGGAAGGGAATCCCTTTTCCTAGCCAGGGGAACTGAGATACACAACACCTGGAAAATTGGGTAACTCCCACCCCAATACTGTGCTGTAAGCACACCGGCACACAAGGAGAATATATCCCACACCTGGCTGGGAGGGTCCCATGCCCACGGAGCCTCCCTCCTTGCTAACACAGCAGTCTGCCTCAATCTAATGGCAAGGCAGCAGCGAGGCTGGGGGAGGGGCGCCCACAATTGCTGAGGCTTAAGTAGGTAAACAAAGCC
>NW_012123376.1:10407771-10420414 GCF_000951035.1 Colobus angolensis palliatus
CCAAGACTAAACCAGGAAGAAGTTGAATCCCTGAATAGACCAATAGCAGGCTCTGAAATTGAGGCAATAATTAATAGCCTACCAATAAAAAAAACTCCAGGATTTATTTTTTATAAGCAACTGAGGAAGCATTTAAGAAATGGAGACTATAACTTCACTCTTCAGACCCAGTGCTGATGTTGCTGTGCTTTGCAGTTAGTAGAAAAACTGAGATGCCATTTTGCTCATTTTTACATGTGTTAAAGATCCATTTTAGGTCTTCATTGTTTTTCTGTGAATTTGCAGCATGATTTTAAAAACACAATGCTACAAAATATTGTACATTTTGTTCATAATACAATCTTTTGTTTTGGGGGGGCTTCTTTTTCTAAAGCTACAAATTAAGATCACTTTAAAGTTTAATGCTAGTAGAAAGTCACTTTTGGTTTGTCTATTATCTTTGTCCTCATAGTGTACACTTAAAGAATAAGATAAATTCAAGCACTTACAGTCAATTAATTATCAAAAGGTGACCAAGAAGGCACAGTGGGGAACGAGTAATCACTCCAACAAAATGGGAAAACTGAAAATCCAAATGCAGAAGAATGAAACTTATACTATACACAAAAATCAACTAGAAGTAAATTAAATATCTAAACTTAAGACCTGAAATTAATCTTCTAGAAGTAAACCTAAAGGGAAAGCTCCCTGACACTCGTCGTGGCAATGATACTTTGGATATCACACCAAAAACCCAGGCAATAAAAGTAAAAATTAAGAAGTGGGACTATATCAACCTAAAAAGCTTCTGCACAGCAAAGGAAACAATCAATAAAAGGAGAAGGTAACATATGGATGAAGAGAAAGTATTTGCAAACCGTGTATCTGATAAGGGATTCATATCTATGATATAAAAGGACTTCACACACACAATAGCAAAAATAAATAAATAAAATGAGTCAAGAACCTAAGTGCCGAAGTACAGTGGCACCCATATGTAACCCTAGCTACTCAAGAGGCTGCAGCAGGATGGTTTGAGTATAGGAGTTTGAGGCCAGCCTGAATAACATAAAAACCCTATGACTTTAAAAAATAAAGAAAGGAAAAATTGAGCAAAGAACATGAGTAGACACGTTTTTTCCAAAGAGGACATAAAAATATCCAAGTATATTGGCCCAATCATTGTGGGAAAGAATATCAAGTTTCCTCAAAATAACTTAAAAATAGAACTACCATATCCACCATCAATCTTTCTTCTGGGTATATACCCAAAGGCGATGAATTCAGTATGCCATAGTGATATCTGCACTCTCATGTTCATTCACAATAACTAAGATGTGGAAACAACCGAAGTGACCATCAATAAATGACTAGATAACTTGTGCTGTATTTACCATGGAATATTATCGAGACTTTAAAAAGATTCATTTGCAGTAACATGGATGAGCCTGGAGAACATTATGCTAAGTGCAATAGTGGAATAAACCATGCACAGAGTGAGAAATGATGCATGATCTCATTTATGTGCTGAATCTAAAAAAAAATAAAAATGAATATATAGAACCTGATAGTAGGGCAGTGGTTGTCACAAGGAGGAAAGGCTATGAAGTGGGAAGAAGTGGGAAATAGGGTACAAACTTTCATTTCTGTAGGATGAATAAGTCTACAAATCTAACATACAGCACGGAGACTGTAGTTACTAATATTGTTTTGTAGAGCATTTGCTAAAGGAGTAGATATTAGGTGCTGTTACCACCAAAAGTAAAGGAAAATAAAATGTAGCTATGTTAGGTGATGAATATGTTAATTTGCTTGACTGTAATTACTGTGCATCTATAATTTTTTTGCTCATTCCTCTAGAGTCTATCTATATATGTTTTTTCTATTGGTATAAAAATTAAATTCAAACGTGGATGAATCCCGTGGGATATAAGAAGGTGAGAGGGTTAACAGAAATATCTTAGTGCTGCATTCCATTTTATCAAAAAATACTAATAATAATCCCAGTCAGTTGAGACTTTTTTTTTATTTTGATGGTCTTACTAGTATCATTGCAAATTAAAGGTGAATCTCCCCAAAATGTAACAGATTCCTTATTCATATAAAATAAACTCTTTTGATTATTTTTAGAAGTTCCATAATCTGAAAGAGAATGAATTAAAATTAAAAGAATGCTATAAACTTCTAAAGAATTCAAAATAACTACACTAGGGAAACGGAATTGTTAAAAAAAAAATGGTCTTCTGATGAGTCATATAGTTTTCTAAAGATAGCTTTTGTTGTTGCTTCTGGAATATCAGAGTGTTGGAATTAGGACTCAAAACTTTTGATGGATGATACAAGTCAATGTGTAATACAAGTTATTTGACAAGTAGCTATACGTGCAATAATGCCATCTATTTATTTATTAAATGTATTGATGGTGTACTGTGTGCAGAACCTGTTGAAATTCTAACGGTCTATTGTTAGGCCAAGAAACAAACAGTTAATTAAAAATAATGTATGAATTATAGCTCTGTGGCAGAAATGAAAAGCTGAATGAAATCGCTGAAAATTTTAAAAATAAAAAATAAAAATTTACCTAAAAGTTTCTGACTGTTACATAATATACATAATGGGGAAACAAGAGGACCAATTCTATAAAAACTTCACTAAGAAACTCGCATTCAGAAAACAGCAAAAACTTACAAATACAGAATAATATGAACAACAAAAAAAATGACAATAGCCAAGTTCCTCCAATTCTCGGCAGCAAATTCATTTGATCTCGGGCTGCATGGAAAGTATACATCCATCAATTTGCTTTTATTCAGAGATATTTCTGAGGGGAATTTTGCAAGACTGTGGTTTTGGAAATTAGCTTTCAGAATTGCATATGCCAGAACAGCATTCTTGGAATTTGTTTTAAAGAGAATGCCTTTGAGATGTTAAAGAAATGCACAATATACACCAACACAAAGTTATTTTCAAATCAAATAATAAAAGATTTCTTCATGTATATTTTATATCCCTACTTAAAAATAGAATAATTTATATTTACACCAGATGTCTTTATTATATAAGTCCAGACTATTCTATTTCTCATGTGATATCAGCCCAATTTCATACACTACACATTGGGGAAATGATAGAGAAAAGTGAAAACATAATGTTTATAAGCTTGTGATAGTGTCTAGCTAAAAGGACAACTAGGCAGTTTCTCCTGCATATTTACAGAAGGAACAAATGGATTGTTGAATTATTTACTCATTTCTAGCCTACAAACTATATTCAATAATAGATAATGAGGGATGTCATAAAATTTTGTCACAGAAAAGAGCAAACATGTCATAGTATGTATATATAAGCACATATAATAACACTCTCTTATTTGGGACACATTACAGACATGTTGTTAAAGTTGCAGTTTCTTTATATATAAATTAACGTATTTATGAAAATACGTGAAATGTTATCATGAGTACGTAGCAATAATTATTTTTAATTAAATGCTGAACTTTTAAGAAATAATGTTGAAATAATTTTAAAACTAAAAGAGAATTTGTTATTTGGAGATTTACTTTTCAACAAAAAGAGCTCTACTTCATAATGAAAGCAAAGTAAATTTGTACTTCAAAATATTATTTCAGCATGTATTAGCATCTTTATATCTTTCAGTTTTTCTTTTTAAATATATACTCAACTAATTCAATAATTACAGTGATTAATTAGTAGACTGAACTTAGGACACCTCAAGTATAGATAATATTTATAATAACTGAGAACTGACATTGGATGGGCTTTATTTAAAAATAATGTTTGTTGATTTTACAAACTATTATATTTACTTATATTTTGTTTTTATTTCTTTTAAAGTTTCTCTTTAATATTCTTTGATAAATTAACATGGGTAATAAGTCTAATATGTTAATATAAATAAAAGACCAAATACAATGAATAACTCTCTGTGGACCTTCCATAATTTAATAATATTAGTTTCCAAATTTGAAATACCAGCAAATCATGAAACATTTCTTCCACATAATTTATGGTAAAAATATTAGTTTAAATTCAGTCACATTGTGATAAATATAACATGCAAGTAAACTACATTTTTTAAATACAGATTAGTGTATCACAGAATCAAATTCATATTTACATGTCACACTTTGAATTTTTAAAAAAGAACGCAGGAAGACTTTATGGCTAAAAACAATTCCAGTTGATGTATATTGAGATTTAACAGATTACCAGTCCCTTAACTAACTATTGGCAGCACAACGAATTAGATAAAATTTAATATCTAATGATCCTAACTTGTTCAATTTACAGATCACACAAATCAACTTTATTATTATATAAAGAAACAAACCAAAAACTAGTAAGAACAGTCTTGGACAAACTTACAGGGCCCATAAAACTTATAGACAAGTATAGTAAAACTCCTTGACATAAAGCACAAGGGCCAGCAACAGTGGGAAAGATGTATAAGGGAGGATGATCTCTTATCACCACTAGGCGGGAAGGAGCAAGGGGATAATGTAATTGATGAAAATCAGAAAGAGGAGGCTAGGGAAGGTCATTTGCCAGTAGCTATGGCCTTTACTCTGCCACCACAAAGTGAACCTGAAGGAAAGAAACTGAAGAAATTAATAACACATCTTTACACTCCTGCCTTCCTCAGATCTACTGCCTGACTTTAGGTGTGACTTACACTAACTGGAAGCAAGGAAGCAATGGAGCCAAATAATATATACAAAACAGTTCAGCATCTAGAGGCAACGTGTAGCATGGTGGAGAGTGATTCTGGACAGGCAAATGAATGATATCTACATTCTCCATCCTTTTGGCCCTCAGCATCTATTCTTTTTCTTTATTAAGGTGAAAATCTGGTATACCCAATACAGTCTCTCATAATCTATTATGTAATCATAGGTGATACTAATTTGATTATACTTCTTCCTAAAACCTAAAATACTAGGTACACAGCATTCTTTATATAAGGCAGTGGCAAAGGGTTGGTAAAATGAAATGATCTATTAGTGTAAAGCATACTGCCATAGTATTCTTTTTATATTTAGTCATAAAACCTACTATTCTAAACATGTTCAGCTTCTTCCTACTATGTGTTTTCTTTAACTTCTGCAGCCATCTCAGCTGAACAGGATCCTTTTGTTAGTGGAGAAACCCAAATGTACACTTCCACATTATGTAAGTCCTTGTGAGTCTTGTCTTGAGTTTCTGAAGGTGTTGTATTAGGACCATCGGAGAGGGAGAACTAAAAAGCACCCCAGTGAGTCACATTGGATAGAAAAAATTATATTTTCCCTATTATGAAGCAGTGAACCAATTTATTCTGGAAAGTAAATAGTGCAACCTTCTCCTCTGCTACAGATTCAGTGGATGAAGAACCCAAAATGTGCAGGTTACAATCTCAGCTTCTAATTAATCAGACACGTGATTTGCTTCTGTCAGAGAAGCATTCATCCCTCAGACACTAGGACCTGAAAATCTTAAGACTCAAAGCAGAATTTCCTCCAGTGAATTGATAGTTGTAACTGTGTGATAATCCAGTCACACCTCTTTCCCTTCATTTCCATATACTTTGTCATATAATGGCAAAGATGCCATTATAAAGAGACTTTGATTTAAGGAATTTATCCTAACATGGTAGAGAAACTCTGAAGTGTATGTTCCTTAAATAAACTTGTATTTGGCTGTTTCACCATGTAAGCTGCTTCTGGGTGATGGAGTATAGTGAAACCAGTGAATTGAGTGGTAATGAACCTATTTTATCTTGCAGTACAGTCACATTTGAATAAAGTTATGTCTGTACAACACAAATCTGAAAATAACTTTACTGCTTTTAAAGCATTCAATAATTTTTCATTTCCTCTAAAATGTAGCCCCAAACTTTTAATATAAAATACAAATATAAGATCAGGTTTTAATCTTTCTGTTTTCTTTTATTATCTACTAGCATTTTGTAGATTCTCAAAATGTAGCTACATGAGACCACTTGCTATTTACATTTTTAATGTTTTGGACATTTGGCTATAGTCTTGCATTTCTGAAGATGCCCTATGTCATATTCGTACTTATCCAGTACGCATTCTTCAAATTCAATTCAAAGACTATTTCTTCTAAATTAGCTATGCCTTTACAGAAATTTTATAATTTCTCCCCTTCTGTATCCTTTTGAAAAATCTTCCAAAATATCACTGAGAGCAATCAATATTACATGTACTGTACCGTTATGCAACTCTGTGGCTCACTTCTGGGTTTAAATTCCTTGAAGCCAGGGAACCATGGTACTGATACTTTTCAATCGCTATTTGTTGGATTTAAGTTGGTGCAAATTTGTATGTTAAGAAGAACATGATAAAATCATAAATGATGGTCCATCATACTTTATTATTAAGGCTTTCAATTTGTTTTCCATCTTTTCTTCAGGGATCTATGTTATCAGCGGAGTACTTAAGTGGTGCTATTTGCATTTCTGATGTTGTATAATGCACATTTGATTATTCTCTGCTATCAACTTTTGCAGAAGTGGCTGCTCCAAGTAGAGAGGGAAAACAGCTTCAAAATCTCCTGCTGACTTAGCGAACACTGCAAATACTTTTGAATAGGTTACTGAGTACTTAGAACTTATTTGTTATCAGTGATGATTAGATCAGCAAACATGTATTAAAATGTAGGTAAACCTACAGTTTAATAGGATAATAGCATCTTACTGTGAGAGTGGGGATCATAACTACTTTCAGTGTTTTCAAGTATGTGTAACCAGTTAGTTTTGTAATAAAGTTTGCAAGCTATGAAAGCATTAAAAATATGAAAACTATTTTTAAAACTCCAGATAATTGTTCAAAAATATTCATTTGTATATATTTTCTCTGATTTTGTTACATTACAAAGTGTTCACTCAAAACTTATGTGAAGCTGAAAACTGAAAATTTCAGTTTCCAAAAGCATGCTGAAAATTCCTACTTATTTTCAGTAGATACTAATAACTTGTTGGGAAATAATGCAAATTGGTTGGATATTGTAATTTTATTAGCAATAAATAAGACAATAATGTCCACAAATTTAGGGTAAACCAAAAGTTTATTTTTTAGGATAATATTATGGCTTTGTGTAATTTTTATTACAATTTAAACCCAATGTCTTATGTAATCATGGAATTAAATATGGAGCTGCATCAAATATTTGCTGTCACCTCAACTTTCAAAGCATAACTAGTAGTATAAATGTGCTGGATATTAGAAAAATAGTTTGCTCATTCATTTGATTATTCATTTTCTTGGGCATCCCAAGAAAAGGGAGGAATGCTTGCTTTGGTGTGATGAATATTTTACTGTGTTCAAGGAATTGGAATAAAAAAATATAACTAGTTTAATGAAGGGAAAAGTGGAAGCAAGACAGACTAGATCTGAAAGTAAGGCACACACAGAAAATAGCAAAGAGGAAACATGTAGACTTTATAAATTTGCCTAATTGGTATGGAAAATTATTGAGTTGTTTGTATCACAGAATGGTTGCAGTATTATGATTATTGAAAAATCACTACAGAGAAAATTTAGACACTGAACTTTGGTGCTAAGAATGGAACAAGGGAGCCATGTAGAGGCTTCAGGTCGTGCACAATGATAGTGGCTATACTAGGATGGTGACGGGGTTAGAAAAAATAGTAGATGTATGTGATATTTATCCAGGATGTTAGAGAAGTATAAAATGGTAATATTTTGAATACCAAGGTAGGGAGGAAATGGACAGATAAGATTATTCAAATATAATCAATCCCCTAGCTTTTAGGAAGAACAAATTCGTTAGATGAAATAAAATTTGGCCGGGCGCGGTGGTTCAAGCCTGTAATCCCAGCACTTTGGGAGGCCGAGACGGGCGGATCACAAGATCAGCAGATCGAGACCATCCTGGCTAACACGGTGAAACCCCGTCTCTACTGAAAAATACAAAAAACTAGCCAGGCGAGGTGGCGGGCGCCTGTAGTCCCAGCTACTCGGGAGGCTGAGGCAGGAGAATGGCGTGAACCCGGGAGACGGAGCTTGCAGTGAGCTGAGATCCGGCCACTGCACTCCAGCCTGGGCGGCAGAGCGAGACTCCGTCTCAAAAAAAATAAAAATAAAAATAAAAATAAAATAAAATTTATTGAAATGAAGAGACAGGAATTCTAAACACAGACTAAATTGCTTCACTAAATTGTTAGAAGTTAGGTTGTAGGACTGGAATGGGGAAGCAGTAGGATGGAGATGAGTCATTCATTCAATTCTGAAGATATTAATCTTAAGGTGGCTAAAAACATATGTACAATGGACAATGCAATATTGCATTTGAATATGTGGATCTGGATTGCTACAAATAGAAAACATCGTTTTGATAGATGATACCAGATGGTTTAAAAGACATGTAAATAAATTTATCTAGAGACAGAGTGGACATGATAAAACAGAGTGTGGAAATGAGTTTGTCTAGTATTGATACAGCAGGTTGAATAGTTAGAGCTATGAAATGATAGAGAGGAAATATGTAATCTGATGAATATTAAGAAAAGAAAGTATTTCAAAAGAAATATTAATTGAATTGTGGGATGTCAAGCTAATTGACTAAATATCTTAAAAATAGTTTAAATGTCAAGATTACTGATTTGTTTATATTTCATGGAAAGACATATAATTTGCCTGCTTGTATTATGCCTAAAATTAAAACTAAGGCGGATTTAAAATATTAATGAGTTACATTGCATCAATAGATTTTAAAAGAGAAACCTTAGAGAAAAATAAAATTGCACGTGAGTTTCCTTATAAAATGAAACTGATCTATATAGCATTAATTAAATTTAGAAATTGTTTATGTTATAATCAGTCTTTACAATATGCACAGCATTGCATGAACTTATGAAAAGGGAATAATACATGGGTCATTATCAATTTTGTTAAATAAGTATGGTGTAATAAACTGTTGGATTTTAATGATCATATTTAGAGATAACGAGATTCAAAGTTAAAACTGGCGTTAAATGGTTTATAACAGGTAAACTCCTGAAATTCTTCAATGTACAAAATTAGAGCTAAATTTGTTAAAGTCTTAATGACATTCAGAACAAAAGAAATGTCCTTTGATGCATAACCACTCAATGTTTTGCTTCAAATGCATTTATGTTTAATAGCAATTACTTGAATCAAAGCAAAATTAATCCTCATTTCATCTGAAGTTAAAAAGCACCTGTGCGGCTTTTACAAATTCAAAGATCGAGATAGATAGAATTCTGTTTCCTACCTACTCCATTATTTCAGGATTCCCTAGAAAAGCTCAAGTCTTACAAAAGCAGCTGCTTGTATTTAGCGATAATCCTCTGTACTATTAGTTTTGTCTTTTGGGAAAGGAAATTGATTACCTGACCTTAACGTACTGAAGATTCTGTGTGTGTCTTTCTCTCTGCCTCAGACAGTAAATCAGTTATGTAAACAGTGAAAAATAATTAACAGTACAATGATGGTTTTAGTTTTATTAGAAAAACTGATAGAAGGCAGAAAAAAAATAAGACTTTCATTGGTTTGTTTTTATTTTCCCTAGCAGGTTACAAATTCACATGCTGCTGCCTTAAGTAATACATTTTTTGGTGAGTTTTTGATAACTTGTAAGCACATTTGTACACTTTGTAGCAAAGAGAGCTGATGGGGAGAGGGGTGACATTAAATAGGTTTACATATCATGATGCCTATGTGCTTATTTCAATGGAAAAAGTGCTTTTCAGCTTGGAAACTCTTTCCATTCGTAACCTCAACAAAACAGACCAAACATAAACCACAAACTGAACATTTTCTCTTCATTATACTTGGTTAAAGTTCTTCATTAATCTATTAGTTATGCAGAATTAAAGTTAGTGTCAATGTTCCTTTGCTTTAATTATTTGAAAAACAGAATTAACATTGTTCTCAAATTGAATCAAAAGTCAGTGATAATTTACAAATGCTCTTGTTTCTTGTCCTTACAATAATTTATTGATGTCCCTTAAAACCTTATGAAAGAGTGTAACAGACTACTGAGAAAAATTCTATCACTCCGGAAAAGACAGGTAGTCCTTCCAGTAAGTGCTCACGGCCAGCCTGGGCAATGACTTAGTTACTTTCTGAATCATAAAGAAAATGCAAGTGAAAAAACAAAACAAAACAAAACAAAGAACCTCATGAAGGAAAGATCAAGATTGTGAATTCTCAGGTGTATGTGTAGAAAATAGACACCATACCTATTTTCTAAGACTGATACACACACACACACACATACACACACACATACACACACTGCCATGTTGTTTCCCAGTTTTTCTTTGAAAAATGTGTGTTTTTTATTCCCCAAGTTTACGTTTTCTTTAAAATTTTTGTAGTCTTCCAAATCTGATTTTGTTGTTGTTGTTGTTGCTATTGTTGTTTTAAATTACTCCCTTTTCACTTGTCATGGACCAGAACCTTTATTTCCTCCTCTTTCATTTAGCCATTAGAAGCAGAATCTAGTGTCCACAACATTAACCATATCCCCAGAGCTTCTTAACGCTCTGAGTTCAATAATCACTTTATTTTAAGTCTCTCTGCAGATTCCTCTTTCTTTCTAATTTGTTTAGGTATGCAACTTAAAGTATGTTTGCCTTAACCAACATTTGCTTTATACAAATATTACTAGTATTTATTATTTTTTTAATTATACTTTAAGTTCTAGGGTACATGTGCATAACGTGCAGGTTTGTTACATATGTATACTTGTGCCATGTTGGTGTGCTGTATCCATCAACTCGTCAGCACCCATCCATTCATCATTTATATTAGGTATAACTCCCAGTGCAATCCCTCCCCCCTCCCCCCTCCCCATGATAGGCCCCGGTGTGTGATGTTCCCCTTCCCAAGTCCAAGTGATCTCATTGTTCAGTTCCCACCTATGAGTGAGAACATGCGGTGTTTGGTTTTCTGTTCTTGTGATAGTTTGCTGAGAACGATGGTTTCCAGCTGCATCCATGTCCCTACAAAGGATGCAAACACATCCTTTTTTATGGCTGCATAGTATTCCATGGTGTATATGTGCCACATTTTCTTAATCCAGTCTGTCACAGATGGACATTTGGCTTGATTCCAAGTCTTTGCTATTGTGAATAGTGCCACAATAAACATACGTGTGCATGTGTCTTTATAGCAGAATAATTTATAATCCTTTGGGTATATACCCAGTAGTGGGATGGCTGGGTCATATGGTACATCTAGTTCTAGGTCCTTGAGGAATTGCCATACTGTTTTCCATAATTGTTGGACTAGTTTACAATCTCACCAACAGTTATAAACAAAGAGTTTCAAAACGTGGTTTGCTATATTGTTTAAAGCAGAAGTCAGACTATAAATAACATTATAGAATCTTTCACACCATTTTATAATATAAAATTTATCTTGTTTCTTTGTGGGTTTTATTCCCTTTATTCCTTTTAGGATACATTTTCGTTTCTAAATGTTTTGAAGAATATTGGAGTTTTCACTTTTTTTTAATATATCATAGATTTTTAAAACACCTTAATCTGTTTATAATTTTGAATTTTATCATCCATTAACATTGAAAAGCTCGTTATTTGGCTAGGTTATCTTTAAAGTAATATTTGTAATTTATCCATCAATATTTTCTAAATTGTTTTTATATATATCTTATGGTTATGGTTGATGGGATATTTATTTTATTGTAATTTCCAATTAGTTACTGCAATTTTATGATTCATCTCTTACTTTTGTATGCTTATTCTCTATCCATAAAAATTGTTTTTAAATACTTTTGATATACTATAGACAATAATATTTTCTGTAAATGATATTTTTCTTTTTTTTTTTGATACTTGTGGTTCTCATTTCTCTTTACTTACCTTATGGAATTAACTATGGCTTCCAGTACAATGTAAAATGATTGGGATATAGCAATTTTTCTTTTCCTTTTTTTTTTGTTTGTTTGTTTTTTGTTTTGTTTTGTTTTTGAGACGGAGTCTCGCTCTGTAACCCAGGTTGGAGTGCGGTAGGGCGATCTCAGCTCACTGCAATCTCCACCGCCTGTATTCAAGCAATTCCTCTGCCTCAGCCTCCTGACTGGCTCTGGGACTACAGGTGTGCACCACCACCTTCACTTTTATCTTTCTGTATTTTGTGTTTATTCAGTGAAAATAGTAGATTTTATTAATAGATACTTGAATATTTAGCCATTCTTGACTTCTTAGGAAACACAGTGTGAATTTGATGTTGGTGAATTTCAAGAAGGTTAAAACACTTCTGGTCATTCATCTAAATAATTGGGAAAAAAGAATTTTGGTTGCTCCATTATAAATACATAATCCAAGAAAACCAAATCCTCATTATATTACTGAGAAACACTGCTTAGGATATCGTGGCTTATTTTTCTTAGCCATGTGGATTTGCTAATTCTCTCAGAAAAAATTAATCAAACTTCCTCTTGGGGGTGTATACACTGCTGGAAAATCTGAACTAGTCCCATTAAGACTTTTTTGTGGAGATCTTTGAAATATGGAGGAGCTACTATCCTTGAATTTATCATGTTCTTTTACTAGACTTCTGATTTGCTTTTCTACTTCCAATATTGTCAGGCTTATTTGTATCTTTATATATATATATATTTCTTTTTTTTTTTT